>NW_007726232.1:922700-943810 GCF_000696425.1 Galeopterus variegatus | reverse complement strand
GCGTGAGCGCCGCCGCGCTTCCCAAGCGGCACACTATAGCAGTGCGCCACCGGGCCGGCCCCAGTTGTCCCATTCTTGAAGTTCTCTTCCTTGAGGTTCCATAAATTTTGTAATTTTTTCTCCTACTAAATCCTTATAATTCAAAACAAACAGTGGGTGGTTATTTATTAATAGTTACTTTATGGAGAAGGAAATTAAGGCAGACTGATTCTTACCAGCCCATGTGTACAGCTGGTAGGTGTTGGGGTGATTTTTAGTATGTTTTGGTTCATCTCCAGCTGGATGCCAATTGGGTTTGAGATAGTATAAACTCAGAACCTAGTATTCAGAAAGTCCATTCACCTACTACTCCTGGACACACTTGTAGTTCTATCAGGTGACATTAAAGGGGTCACAAACTCAGAGAGAGCTCTGTAACTGCTCTTCAAGAGACTTTCTGCATCCTAATGGAAATGTTTTATATCTGCTCTGTCCAATTCAGAAGCCATTGGCCGTGTGTGGCCATGGAACACGTGAAATGTGACTAATGCAACTGAGGAAGTGAATTTTAAATTTTCTTTAATTTTTGTTAAATTAAATTTAAATAGTCACTGTGGCTAGTGGATACCATATTTGACAGCACAGATCTATAAAGTGCTACATTCATGTTTTTTAAACTTTTTGATTTCAGCTAACTGCGAGAAGCATGTTTGTATTAGTCCATTTTTTGTTGCTGATAACAGGATACCTGGGTAATCTATAAAGAAACAAAATTTATTTCTTACAGCTTTGGAGGCCAGGAAGTCCAAGGTCCAGAGAACACATCTGGGAGGGCCTTCTTCTTGGTGGGGACTCTGTACAGTCCTATAGCACCACAGGGTATCACATGGTGGGGGAGGCAGAGAGTGCATTAACACGCTCACTTACTCTCCTTCTAAAGCCATGAGTACCACTCTCCTGATAACCCACTAAACCATTAACCCATTAATCCATGAATGGATTAATTCATTCATGAAGACAAAGTCCTCAGGATCCAATCACCTCTTAAAGGTCCTGCCTTTTAAATACCATACTTGTATTTTACCCTCTTAACACTGTTACAATGGAAGTCAAGCATCAGTGAGTTTTGGGGGGACATTCAATCCACAGCAACATTTTATATGGCTCTTCAGCACAGGTACACAACATGCACAGGAATGCCCCCTCCCCCACATGTATCACCAAAGTTTCACTAAACAATACTTAGCCTTACTGTAGTCAGAGCGCAATGGCATCTTCGATTTTATTCTGTTCTATTTCACTTTTAAAGATGCTGGCTATGACCTGCTAAGTTGATTTCGTGACTCATGAGTGGGATGTGACCCCCAGTTTGAAGAGCGTTGCCCTCCATGACCTGCCCCCACATCCAGCCATTTCCTTCATCTCATCTACTGTCTCTGCACCCAGCCTTTTTGCAGGGTCTTTGCACTTGCTGCTCCCTGTGCCTGGTGTGCTTTTCCCTTTGCCATTTCACGGTGCGTTTCTCATGTCCTCAGGTTTCTGCTCAAATGCTCGCCAGAGATTTTTCCCTGTAACCACCTTACTCTAGGGAGCTCCTTTTTATCTGTCTTCTCCTGCTTTGATTTTCTCTATAGCTCTATTCACCTCCTGACATAGATATTATTTATTTGTTGTCTGTTTTCCTATCCAGAATATCAGCCCCATGAGGAAGGACAGACTTTGTTTTGTTTGCTGGTATGTCCAGTATCCAGAATAGCCTTTAATAAATATTTATTGAATAAATGAACAGACACAGCCTGATGATTTTACTCAGATTACTCATTATGGCTTCATATGCTGAGAGGCTTGTGGAATCTTCCATGCATGCCTTTGGAGACATTGTGTCGATAGCAGAGGCCTGGCGTGCTTTGGGCTCTGGGGATAGATGTGTTAGAGGAGAAGGTAGACAAGTCCCTTTCTTCTTGGAAGGCTTAATTGGCATTTGGGCCTGTGCTGTGTCTGGGTCCAGGAATGATGTGCTGGAGATAGTCTGTGTGAAGTAGGCTCACTGGGCACTGTTTACCAACTTGTCTGAATTGGGTGAGACAGAATCCCCCCCCCCCCCCCACACACCAAGTTTGCATAATTCTCTTCTTATTCTGTGTAATGACATAACTACATAGAGCTCTTTGTGAAACAGGTTCACTGTGCCCTGGTCACCAACTTGTCTGAATCCATGGAGACAGAACACCCATATGCACAAGTTGCACAGAGCAGGTTTATTACTTACAGGTAGGCAGCAAGGGACAACAGAAGCCTAGGATTCATTGCAAGCCAGTCCTCCAAGGCTCAGGAAAGCTGCCTGGGCATGTGCCTCACTTGCACTGCAGCAAAGGAACCCCAGAAAGCAGCCTGCCCAAGGTTTTATGTCATGGGGCATTGTGACTCACAGGGCTAAAGCATTGAAGGACATCCTATTTCTTTTTTTTTTTTTTTTTTTCATTAAATTTTTATTTTGTCAATATACAATGTATATGATTATTATGGCCCATCACCGACACCTCCCTCCCTCCTCCCTCTCTCCCCTCCCCCCCAAGAATGTCCTTTCCGTTTGCTTGTTGTAACAACTTCATGAAAGTATAGTTGTTATATCTTCTTCCCCACCCCACCCCCGGTTTTTTTTGTGTGTGTATGTGGGTGAATTAATTTACATGAGGCGACTAGAGGAGTCATGGGGAGATTTTGTATTTTTCAAAAGTACAAGCAGCCCTCAGTAGGGCTGCTGAGGGATGGGACAGTAGCTGTTTGGGAGTCCAGGAAAATAACTGCAAATAGATTTTTACGTGGAAGCACTTGGGTACTGATGGTGTGCCTCGTCTTAGCTTATATTACAAATGCCACGGGAGTTGGAGACTAGAATTCAAGTTTCTTATTTTCCATGGCAGAATCTCTCCCTGCCTCTTTATGGTTTTCCCTTACATTTTCCTCTCAACAGAGAAATAAAGATGGCCAACCTAAAAAAAAAATTATTATTGCTTTGGTGCTGAGTGGCAAGCTTTATGAGAACTGAGTGATGGGGTTGGTGGATAGCTATCTAATTATAATCATACCTTGAAATTTTTATTAGCCAATCTTTATACTTGATGGCTTCTGCTTGCACTACGGATATGTTTGTGGTTCTTGAATCCATTTTGAAGGCACAAAGTGTTTCTATTCTTGGTCTATTTTCTCTCACCTTTTCCCTATTGTCAGATTTATTAGTTCTTGGGTTTTCCCCCGTCCTTCATTAGAGAGTCATCAGACTGGTCCTGTTTTTTTTTTCTCCTTTGTTGAATGTATACATTAAATATAATGTGGTGAATGGCTTTTTTTTGTTGTTTTTTTTAAGCAGGAAGTCTTCAAAGAGAACCTATTATAATATTAGGTGTTGATGTAGACAACAGTGACACTGAGTCAATATGTTCAAAACATCTTAGCAGTCTCTATATTGTACACTCGTGCTTTTGGCTGCATAAATTTTACAATCCATCGTTTGACATTATTTATGATAAATATTCCCTAGTGATTAAATCATCATTTTATGATCTTGTGCACACAAAGAACATTGGCAAAGCTACTCCCCACACATCGGGCTCAAAATAAGAATCCTGGTTTGTATCTCAGAAATCTTTTATGAATTTTAGTTGAGCTGCTCTAAAGAGGTTGGGTGGATTTTCATAAAACAGCTTATGTAAGAACCACCTTTTCAGGGAGTATTGAAGAGAGTGGGGATTGAACTGCCCTAGGTAGAGAGAACCAGAAAATGGACCCTGAAGTAAAAGAGAAGCTATGTCTTAATGGCCGTGGTTGATAAATATTTACAGCTAAGTTTCGAGCTGCAACTCTGCAATTTCGTCAACATAAACGTTTCATAACCACGGAATATTTGATGAGCTCGTGGAGCAGGCAACGGGTGTGGCAAACAGCAGGATGAAACCGCCCTCCCTGCTTGTTAGAGATGTGCTGTCTCCAAGCATCATGTTTTTTTTTTTTTTCGTGTCCGGCAATGGATTGCAACCCTCAGTGTCGCGCCTGTACCGGACCGGGACCGGCAACAGGATCGCAACCCTCGGCGCCGCGCCCGCACCTCGCTCAGCCAGTGAGCGGGAACCGGTCTGTATGTGGGATCCGAACCCTCGGCGGGAGCGCCACCGTGCTCCCAAGTGGCGCACTGTAGCAGTGCGCCATTGGGCTGGCCCCAAGCATCATGTTTTTTTTATTTTTCGTTTTCACTGAGTTAATGCAGTGGTCCCAGCTGAGATTTTGACTGTTTTCAACTGCTGGAGTTCATGGGAGGGTGACAAGGGACCCTCTAGCCCTGAGGAATGCCTATTGATTTGCAGCCTCAAATGAAGCTGAAGCTAATAGTTTATGTTTTAAATAATGGATAGTTAGCTCTGCAAACAAATGAGCTGGATCTTCCTGCCTGGAAAAGGCCCTCTGGAGGAGCAAGGAGACTGCTTGGAGAAGTGCATTAAATCCCTCTGCTGGCATCATGGGCACAGAAAGCTCTGCTCCCCACTCTTCTCACTTAGAGATGGAGGAAGGGGATCACGCAGATGGAGCATTGACTCAGGGACTATCTAGGAGAAAGGGAGATAGGAGGGGTGCATTGAGGTTGGGGAATGAGGGAGAGGGGCTCCTGTAGCAGACTATGAGTTGGGGGGACCGGATCTGAGAGGAAAGCCCAGCTGGTGAGGAGATGGTGTCCCACGACAGGAGCTTTCCATGATAGGAGTCATACAATTTCTTGCTACTTGCAATGTGGGCCGTAGACCAGCAGCATAGCATCATCACCTGGGAGCTTGTAAGAAATGCAGAATCCCAGGCCCTACCTCAGGCTTATAGATTTAGAGCTGCATTTTAACAAGATCTCCAGGTGATTTGTATGCACATTAAAGTTTAAGAAGTACTGACAACTAAACTTTCATTTTCATAGACTTACAGAAGCTTGGTGAAGCATTAGAGCAGATGAGTAATTTTTCAACTACATGCTGGTTTGCAGTTAGTCCTCCGTGTTTTGGGGAAGGGCTGAATAATAACAACATCAATAATAATGTGAATTTGGCTGGGGCTGGAGTTGGTGGGAGTTTTATTACAATTTTGGCCATCGCATACCATCACCAGTATGGACTCAGCAGTGCTTCTCACACTGGAGCAGGCATCAGAATTACTTGCTGGCTTGTTAAAACACAGACTGTGGGATCCCACCCCAGAGTTTTTGATTCAGTGGATTCAAGGTGGAGTTCGAGAATTTGCATTTCTAACAAGTTTCCAGGTGATGCTGCTGCTACTGGTCTGGGGACCACACTTTGAGAATCATACTCTTCAGGAGTAATTCTGGCCATGGCAACTGCGTGGCACTTGTTTGGACTACTCCTCCCCCATGAAGTCCATGTTCTGTGCCAAGCTTGGCCTCCTCTCCTGCCAGGCCTCTCATCATACCTCTTTACTACTGATTCTCAAAGTGTCATCCAAGATCCATCTATGCCTGTGGATTCCAAGGACCCATTCTCTTGGCCTCTGAATCAGAATCCCTGGGAGTGGGGCACAGGATGGTTCATAAGCATCCCAAGGTGACTCTGAGACATACATGTGTGATAAGCAACCATTGCCCTGTGTGTTCCTTCCCAAATGCATTACATTCCTAGTTTCTAGAGCATGTTTTCTCCTTTTCTTAGATCTTCGCCACTTTTCTTAGGCCACCACTGCACTCACCTGCTATGATTCCTCCATCCTTCTAGGGCTTCCTCAGAAGCTACCTCCTCCTTGATCTCTTCAGCTGGATATGATCCCTCTTTCCTTCTTTCTTCTTACAGTTTGTGCTTTTCTTTTAAAATTAGCTTTTAAAAATGAGACTCCAGCCCTCATATTCTGATCAACTATAAGATGCCCTTATCGCTGCTCCTGATGCCCCCTCCTCTTTCTGAGTTGGATTTATGGTATATGGCACATGTGGCTTATTGTGAGGTGTAGGTCAGTGGAGGTTGCCATGGAAAACAAGAAAAAGAGAAAGAAAAACGTTTTAAAGTGTTGAAATCCCAATGGCATGCCACATGAAACAGCACTGCCCCAAGGGCTGTTATATATGTGATTATAGCTCCTACCAATAGTAGGCTTCTGGATGGATGAGACTGTCTTATATTCATCACTTTGGCATCTCATGCACCTGGTTATAGTAAGTCCTCGATAAATATTAGTTGAATGATGTAAATGTGCTTCATTAATCTGTGGGTGAAGTTGACACCATGTCTTTTCTTTTTTTTAAAAAAAGATGACCAGTAAGGGGATCTTAACCCTTGACTTGGTGTTGTCAGCACCACGCTCTCCCAAGTGAGCTAACCGGCCATCCCTATATAGGATCCAAACCCATGGCCTTGGTGTTATCAGCACTGCACTCTTCCAAGTGAGCCACAGGCTGGCCCTACCATATCTTTTCTAGTTTGGTCTTTTATTACATGTGGAAATACATACCCTGCTCTGGATACTGATGAGAAGGGCAAACAGAAGAGACTGATGATCTTCATTCAAGGTTTAAATACACAGTGGACACTCTGTATGTAGGGCATGGGGAGAGCCTAAACTTCCCTCCAGTTCAGAGACCATGGGTCTCCAGTATCTCTATATCCCCAGCACTGAAATAGAAAGCAGGCAGGGAGTCAGTGCTTGTTGAATGAATGAATGAATGAATGAATGAATGAATGAGTGAATGGATGAATGAAACCTTGACTTTGAGTCCCTGTCCTGGTATCAAATCTTGACCTCTTTATGTTCCATTTGCTTCATTTGTAGGGTAGGGACATTAAAACAAGTATGTGATCTAATTCTATCTCAAGGAGCTTTTGAGAGCCTAAGACAAGTTAATTGATCTGAAGGTTTATGCATGCATTATTACCTAGAGCAAAAGAGAACTTTCTCCGTGTTTCTTACAACTCTTCGTTGTCCTCAAGGCCTATTTTAAAATCTTGTTAATTAGGTGACTTTTGGTTCTCTTGGTTGGCTCATTCTCTGCTGATTTGCTCTCTGTATTTGCATCAAATGAAGTGCAGACGTGGAAAGTGTTCCTGTGTCACCTTGATGTATCGAGGGATCTTCCTGTTAATACCTGTTTCTCTGACAACCGTATTTTGTACTTTGTACTATAGCTTTCTGGAGAAACTCCGGGCTTATAAGATTTGTTGTGGCATTTTCTTATGTAACATAAGCTTTAAAATGAGGTAAATGTATATGAGATGTCCAGGTGCAGTACTGAGAGAGAAAAGAAGACAGCATTGGACTTGGAACACCCGAGTTCAAGTCCTGACTCTACCCCTTACCTATTGTATGTAGATGATATCATTCACTTATAAGTAGATGATAGCATCTACTTATTTCCATTATTCTTAGGAAAGGCTGGAATTCTGTTCCACTTTGCATCAGATATGATATGGGTGGAGAAGCCCAGCAAACACCACCTTAGCCAAATAATCAAAGGTAACACCACCAATAATGAGCTGTATCAACACGTACCCCCTATTTTGATGCACTGAACAGGGCAAAAACGTCACTTCTGGGGAATTTTTACTAAAAATGCATGAGCTCATTCTAATCATGAGAAAATGTAAGACAAACACAAATAGAAGGAAATTCTACAAAATACCTGACCAGTCAGTCCTCTTCACAGATGTCAAGGTCACGAAAGACAACAAAAGACTGAGGAACTGTCACATATTGGTGGAGGCTAAGGGACTTGAGAACTAAATGCAGTGTGGGAACCTGGACTGGATCCTGCTTCTGAAGAAAGACATTAGAGGCAAAGCTAGCAATATTCAAATACTACTGTAGAGTAGTTAATAGTAATTTATCATTGTTATTTTCTTGGTGTTGGCAATTGTATTACGGTATGGAAGATGTTAACATTAAAGAAAGCTGAGTGAAGGGTATTGAACTCCGCACTGCTTTTGTAATTTTCTGCAAGTCTAAAATTATTTTATCACCTTTCACCTGGTTGATTTAGCAGAGCTGACTAGCCAATAATGACGATTACCTCTGTAAACCGGATGCCTGTTATGTGCTAGAAACTGGGTGCTAAGTGCTTATCATCATTAATCCTCATAACATCCTTGAAAGGCAGGTGATATTTCCCCTATTTTATGATACATCTCAGAGAGATTCATTTGCCGAAGATCGCTGTGCTGGAGCGGAAATCTGGCTCCAAGCGCAGACTCTGGACCAGTCTGTTCCCCTTTCCTCTCAGTGAGTGCCCCACTGGCAGCCTAATGGCCGCACTGTCCTGGGGGACCTCCAAGTCTGGCCCCTCCACTATCATTTATGTTTGCACTGGATAGAAAAGAGAAATTAGGGGTACCAGCATTTTCCTAGCCCCTATTATTCGTTAAATACTGGCATTTTATGTAGGCTCTTTGGGACTGTTAATAGGTTTCTATGGTCACATATGTTTGGGGGACCTTGGAAATAAATAAATTCAATAGCTCTCCACCTTTACCCAGGCAACTAGAATCCGCTGGAGAAAACCACACAACCAGGCTGACAAGTCTCATCATTTTATTACCATGAACCTCAAGTGGGCACTTTGTGTTGCCCAATGATGCAGCTCTCTTTCCCTAGCCCGGTCATCTGCACACTCTCTGGGGTGACAGCTTCATACCTTCTCCTCCCTTATAAGACATCCCCATCTCCCACGAAAAAACAAGTAGTCCAAAAGAGGATTTCTGCAAGTCCCCACCACGGCCTTGACTGAGCCGCCTGAATCCTGCCTTCCATGTTTTTTTTTTTTTTTTCCAGGAAAAAGAAAGCCAATTTTATTTTATGTATATATTTTTTTATTGGGACTTAGTTGATCGTACATATCTGTGGGGTACAGCATTGACTATCAATACCTGTGTGCAATATGTGATGCTCAAATCAGGATGATTAGTATATTCATCATTATGTAATGTAATTGATTTTCATGGACCTTTACCAATTCCTCCCTCTTTTGAAGGAGGAAGCATCTTTGATTCATGTGCAGGAGATTGTGTCCCTTCCCACACCCTGGAGGACCTCCTACCAGCACTTCTCCGTGCTCCGTCCGCCTGCTGTCCTGGCAGATTGGCATGTTGATTTGCCTTCCATTTTAGAAAAGCCCTCCCTCCACCACACATTCCCCTTCCCTGCTGTCGCACCTGTCTGTGCTCCTTTCCAGCAAACCTCCTCGAGAGAGTTTGCTTACACCCTGTCTCCAGTTCCTCTCTTCTGGTTCTCTCTGTCTTCTTGAGGTGAAATTCACTCAACATAAAACTAACCATTTTGGTGTATCAAAGTGTACAATTCAGTGGCATTTAGTACATTTACAGTGTTATGCAACCATCACTTCTATCAAGTTCTAGAACCTTTCTGTTGTCCCCAAAGCAATCCCCATACTTGTTAAGCAGTCACTCCCTATTATCCCCCAGGCAACCACAAATCTGCTTTCTGCTTCTGTGGATTTACCTATTCTATGTATTTTATATAAATGGAGTTATACAACATGTGACTTTAATTCACTTAGCATAATTCACTCTTTTAAGGTTCATCCATGTCTTAGCGTGCATCAGAATTTCGTTCCTGGGCCGGCCTGTGGCTCACTCGGTAGAGTGCGGTGCTGATAACACCAAGGCCACGGGTTCGGATCCTATGTAGGGATGGCCGGTTTGCTCACTGGCTGAGCGTGGTGCTGACAACACCAAGCCAAGGGTTGAGATCCCCTTACCGGTCATCTTTAAAAAAAAAAAAAGAAAAAGAATTTCGTTCCTTTTTATTGCTTAGTAATATTCCATTGTATGTATACAGCATATTTTGTTTATTCATTCGTCCATTGATGGACATTTGGATGTTTCCACCTTTTGGCTATTGTGTCTAGTGCTGCTGTGAACATTCATGTACAAGTATCTGAGTATCTATTTTCAATATTTTTGGTCAGATCCCTACAAGTGGACTTGCTGGGTCATGTGGTAATTTTACGTTTCACTTTTTAAGGAACTGCCGAACTGTTTGGCAGCTTGAACCAAGTAGCTGGACCGTTTTACATCATCACTAGCAATGTACGAGGCTTCTAATTTCCTTACATCCTCACCAGTGTTTCCTGTTTCCTGTTTTGTGATTATAACCACCATCCTGGGTGTGAAGTGGATCTCCTTGTGGTTTTCATTTGCATTTCCCTGATGGCTAATTGGCCATTTGTCTATCTTTGGAGAAATGTCTATTTAATTCCTTCACCCATTTTTAAATTGGGTTGTTTGTCTTTTTGTTCTTGAGTTTTCCTTCTTTTCTTGAACCCACTCTAATCAGGCTTTCCTCCTCACCTTTCCACAAAGTTGTTCTTATCAAGGTCACCAATGACGTTGCACTTTGTCAAATCCAGTGGTCCATTTTAAGTCCTCATTTTACTGTCTTCACAGCAGCTTTTAAGGAAGGAGCACTCCTCTCTTGAGATGCTGTCTTCACTTGGCTTCCCAGATACCATTATTTTTTGGTTCTTCTCAGTCTCCTTTGCTGGTCCCTCCTCATCTTCATCATCTCTAAACATTAAATGTCCTCAGGGCTCAGCTTTCAGACCTCTTCTCTTCCTGTCTTCACTTCCTGGGTGACCCCATCCTTCTAGTTGTTCAGACCAGGAATCTTGGAACTGTCCTTGACCTCTCTGCTTTTGTCCTCCTCCACCAGGCTCTCCCTTCATTGTATATCCAGACTCTGATCACTGCTGCAACCTCACTGCAGTCACCTTGACCTAAACCACCATTATTTGTCAGCTGGAATTTTGACATAGCCTGCTAATTGGTCTCCCTGCTTCTTCTCTTGCCTCCCATCATCTATTTTGAATGAGCCAGAGAGATCCGTGTACGGCTCTGCTCGGAAGCCTCTGATTGTGCCTCATTTTAGTCACACTTTGAGCAAAGTCTCTATATGATTGGGCCCTGGCTTCCTTTTCCTTTTTCTGTCTTCTCTGATGTTGCCATTTTTGTTTGTTTTTGGTGGCTGGCAGTATGGGGATCCGAACCCTTGACCTTGGTACTATAAGGCTGTGCTTTAACCAACTGGGCTAATCAGCCCTGGTTCCTTTTCCATTTTACCTCATCTCACTCTCCCTGTTGCTCTGTCACTTCAGCCACACTGGCCTCTTTGCTGTGCCTCGAACCTGCCGCACACACTCCTGCCTCAGGGCCTTTGCACATACTCTTTCCTCTGCCTGGAGTGTTCTTTCTCCAGAAGGCCACATGGTTTTCTTGCTTCCTGTCTCTGCCCAAGTATTCCTTTTCAGTGAGGTCTCTGCTGACCACCCTATATAAAATAGTGATGTCTTCCTCCCAGGCTTTCTTACCCTGCTTTATTTTTCTCCTTAGTATTTACTTATTGCTTGCTCTCCCCTATTAGAATGTCAATCCCATGAAAGCAAGGACTTTGTTTTTCTGTTCACTGCTTTAGCCCCAATGCTTACAGCTATACCCAATATAAAACATAGGTACTAGGGGCTTCTCCTAGTTTGTAATATGCTCATGTTCATTATGAATCTCTAGCTAGTGCATATTTTTGCGATATTCCTCCCCTCTGCTTTAAAACCCGTAGGGCCTAGTTTTTATAAAATATTTTTGGGAAATGCTGGCACAGACTCTTATCTGTAATAAGTCATGATGTAACTGAGGTGACTGTCTTATAATCTGAGTCTTTTTCCCTTGACTAATAAAACATTTCAGCACATAGGAAAACTGTACGTCCAAAAGGCCTGAATTTTCCTGAGGCTGTGCTTTGATCGTTAGGTAAGATCTGGCCAATTATTTTTTCTTTGATTTTGAAAAGTGGTTTTACATTTGAGTATTTTTGCATAGTTTCATCTTCATAACTGAAGTATGATGAAACTTTGAAGCACTTTATCCTAGAGCTCTTGAAACCATTCAGGCCTCCCCTGCCTCTGCTTTTGTGTCAGTTCCCCAGCTGATTTCCACTGTGCCCTGTAGGTCAGCAGGCTGCAGGGTCCCACACGTGGTTATGGTCATGTTCTAGGACCAGACTTACCTTGAACTGCCAGAAGCAGCTCTGGGAGGACAGGGGGTATTCCTGTTTTGTTCACCCCTGGAGACCCAAACACCTAACACCAAGCTGTCTGCATAATAGATGACCAATTATTATTTCCCTTTGAAGTAGCACTGGGGAAATCTCATTTTACTTGACCCTTTGTCATGATGACTTGTAATTAGGATTCAGCTTCAGTGAATTTTCTTTGAAAATGTATTAGAGAATGCAGTCCCAAATGGATTTCATTAATGGGAAATTCTGTGTAATCCTTTTTGGGCACAGTGTTTGTTCTCTGTAACACTGCTGAAATTCTGAAGGGAAATCAAAGTGTCTTTCTTCCTGTTTCTATTATCTAAGCTCCAAACAATAATATGGACATTCTTGGAGAGTTCTTTAGGTAGTTTGAACTGTTTGTGATGAATAGATTTTAAGAAAAGAACCCATTTGGATATCTAATATGAAAGCCACCATCATAGGTGTAAAGCAGCTTGTGTAATCAGTGTTCTCAGAAGAAAGTTTTTCTGATGAATTGTCCATGTATTCTTTTGAATTTGAAAAGATAGAAGAGAATGATGTAAGCCCACAATTTAAATTGTAGTTTGATATTTCTTTTCCTATAAATGGTCAAAAGAAAAGCCATGCTATTTCTAGAAATTGGCAAAATGAAAGATCATTTGGAAAAGCCCAAGATTTTTGTATTTCAGCCTGTTCTATTAAGCACAGAAAAATGTGTCCTTTCCTTTTAGCTTTTCCAAGGGTATCTCTCTGATTTACATGGTAGGAGGAATTGCACTGGATCTGGCTAATTAACTCTGAGTACTAATGTCTGAATGTTAGTGTCTTGACTTGCTCTAATGAAGTCCAGCAAATTCAAAGGTCACCTGAGTAGAGAGAGGGTGGACATTTGCTTTAGAGAGAGGCGGTAAAACCAAAGGTAAGGAAGTGAATGGAGCTGTAATTTAGACCCTGGGATCAGTTCTTTTTTAAAATAATTTTTCATAGACATCACCATGGTAACAGTCTCTGTAAATCACACATATATTACAGTAGAGAAAGTGAAGATACTTGTGGTTGCAAGTGAAGTAACCTAAATTTTTACTTTAGAAGCATTTTGCTTCTTCACATTTTATGGTTCTTTTAAAAAGGCTCATAGGACTGGAATGTTAAATGTCTGGTGGCCAAATAAAATATTTTTTGAGGTCTTATAATGTGGTAGGCTCTGTCCTAAGAGTATTATCTAATTTAATTGCAAAGCAATCTTGAGGTAGTATGTTAGTCTGGGTTGTCCAGAGAAACCGAACCAATAGAATATATGTGTGTGTGTGTGTGTGTGTGTATGCATATATATAATCTGATATATATATCACATATGTATAATAAGGAAGGCTCATGCAGTTAAGGAGGTGAGAAGTCCAAGATCTGCAGTTGGCAAGCTAGAGACCCAGGAGAGCCTATGGTTTAAGTTCCAGTCCCAGCCTGTGTCTGAAGTCAGGAGACCAATGTCTTAGCTCAAAGATAGGCAGAGAGAGAGAATTCTCTCTCACTCTGCCTTTTATTCTATTTGGGCCTTCGGTGGATGGGATGAGGCCTACCCACACTGTGGTGGAAAATCTGCTTTACTCAGTCAAACGTCAATCTCATCCAAAAACATCTTCACAGACACACCCAGAATAATGTTTAACTAAATATTTGGACACCCTGTGGCCTAGTTAGTTTCACACATAAAATTAGCTGTCACAGGTGGGTACTATTTTTAATTCCTTTGTAAGGATGAGGAAATAGAGGTACAGAATGGTTAGGCAACTTGTCCATGGTCATGTGCTGGTCATGGTGGAGGCCGAACACAAACCCAGGCAGTCTGGCTCCCCAAATCCTCACTCTCAGTTGGTACAGCAAATGAGGAAAGTGAGATGGGGAGGAAGGGCAGGAAAGCAGGAAGGGGAAGGAGTCCAGTATTGTGCTGAAGGCATTCAACTAATTAGAGGCAGAGCTGGGATTTGAACCCAGGTCTCCTGACACCAGGCCCAGCCCCCAGGAGTCCTTCAACTCCAACATGGGGTATCCTATGTATAATGGACATTGTGGTTGTGCAAGGAAGGTTAACTTTCAGTTATACATCTGAACTGTCGACCCAAGCACTTTCTGCAGTAGTTCCAGTTGTCTTACCTTGTCAGCATTATCATTTGTGTCTGTGATATTCCAGCCCTAAAATACTCTCAGATGAGATGGCCTGCTCGGACGAGTGTGGTTTTAATTTTAATATTACTACCTTCCATTTATAAAGCATTTCAAACTTTTTAGAGCACTCATATATACTTATATATATGAGTGTATATATATATATACCTGACTTTAAAATGGATTAGCTTGACATAGTGGTTGTGGCTTTTCATGGATGTGAATGGAAAATAAGGCTTTTATCTCCTCTTAGCCAAGATTAGAAAAGAAAATAATGAGTTATGAGAAGACACCGGAAGAGAAGAGTGTTTATTCAGGCAGCGTGATCGCTGGGAGGCAGTGCTGATGGAGGCTGAAGTGCCTTGGACTGGGAGGTGTGGCCACAGAAACTGGGCATTGAAGCCACACAGTTCTGGGTTTGAATTTTGGCTCTGCCACTTGAGACACATCGTCACACTTCTCTGAACCTTTCCTCAATTGTAAAATGGGAATTACACTGTGTAATTGTCCAATGCATGGCCCATAGTAAGCCCTCAATAAATAGTAGCTATTGCAAATTCCTCCTACTGTTAGAGTCCGTCTTTACTAGGCTGGAGTTGCATGTTCCAAAGACCTTCATTCTGCCTTCTCTTTCTGACCCAGCTCCTGCACTTACTGTGACCAGACAAAGATTCTTGTCCCCGCCAGTGGGCCAGGTGGGAGGTCATCCTGCAGCTCTAGTCCAGGTGTGGATGGAGAAGCACCTGTCCCTCACCTGCCATGTGTGTGCCCAGATCCAATATGGGGAACCCTTCCCTGGTTTCTGATTTGCATTCTGGATTCCTTCTCTGCACCTGGTCTACCTGGTTGTCCCACTACCACCTGCCTACCCCTCTCCAGTCCTGTCCAAACCTCTGTCCCCTGAATGTTCCCCATGACTGTGTTTCCCAATTATTGGCTAATTGTTGGCATCAAATTGGGCAGATTTATTTTTTTCATTTCTTAGTTTCTTTTGGACAAGGAGTTGTTCACCATGGATCATTTTAGAAGATGCTACACTATTTCAAGAGAGATAGTGAATTTGGCTAATTGCATAAAATGTCTGGTCATTTCTTGGAGGAGAATCAGTTAAGATGGTGGTTTACTCACTCCATTGGCTGATGGCTTCACTAAACTGACTAGTCTGTTTAATTAGACTTGATGTCCTATCTTTGGTTTTCACCCTGGTTTCTCTTTACTTTGTGCAGGGAGTTTAGCAGCAGAACTCTTTTGAACCCAGGTCTTTGCTTTGCTTTTGCTGGAACTGCCTTGAAAGGATCTGGCAGCTTCAGTGTATGAAAGCCAAGACTGGAGAGCTCTCAGCTGTGTGGGTGGGTGACAAGTGGAGGGCTGCTGCTTCCAGCAGGGTCCGTGAGTGCCACACTAGTGGTCCCGCTGGCCAGCAGGCTCAGGCCAAGAAACGCAGGGATCCAGGCGGCACCGGGGCCTTCCATGCCAACAAAGAGGAAGTTCATTAAAGCGGACCCTGTGACACCGTTTATTTGACTCTCTGTGACTTTTTAGGTTTGCTATCATTTGAACTTCTTGACTAGATTCAATTCCAGGGGTCCAGGTGTATAAGTCTCCACTTTTAGCTGAAAGGCACTCATTACTTTGCTATAGCTCCTGAAAGCATTTTTTACGGGATGAGAAGAGTTCTTCCTCTATTAACTTTTTCTCTTTCTGCTCTGCTGTGGTAACAACATGGTACCTTGTCAAGGAATGTTGTAAGTTCTCAGTTTTGCATCTGTAGGGTTTCCAGTAAAATATGAAATTAGACGAGATCAGTGCTACCTTGGGTATTGACCTTACCTATTAAAGATGATCTTAAAAAACACACAAAAGAAAGGAAAATAAATGGAATGAGTTTATATTGGAAAACAGTGATTTATTTATTTATTAACTGCCACAATAGAATGAAATATTGTTTATTCACTGTTCTTTTCAGTAGCTAAGAAAACATTGAACTGTTTCAAATCATTGGAAACAATCTAACTGAACATCTTTACAAGATTGTTTCACTATGTTATGTCCATATAATAAAATCCTATGCAGCTATCAAAAAGAATAGAGATAGATGTGCTCTTACAGAATGAACTTCTAGGATATGTCATTAAGTGGAAAAGGAAAGGTGTAGGCGAGACCATTGTGTGTTCTCACTTGTAAAAATCTGACCATTCATAAGGCACGTGATGTTTCTGGTAATTGCTAACAATGATTGTTTATTGGAAGGGATCTTGAAGTCTGAGAGTCTTACTTTGCAGAGTTATCTATTTGTATTGTTTGAATGTTTTGCCATGTGCAAGTGTGAGCGTTCTAATTAATTCATTAAAAAATGAACTGTCCTTGCTTTCAGTGGCTATTGATATTGAAATGAAATGAAAGCATATAAAGAATATGTACTAATTAAGCCTGTCAGGTAACATATTTCAGTAACTAATACATTACTGTGTATGTCAAGGTGAAATTCTCAACAATTAGGCCTGCCCCAAATAAGACCGACTGGTACTTGAGTTTAGGGGTGCACGTGGGAAGGCCCACAGTTCAGGGTGCTCCCCATGCACTCTGTGTGTCCTCCTGGGGCCCGCTCTCTTCTTTAAGTCACATGTACACTGCTATATAGCTGTCTGTACTCTCTTCTGCACCTCTCCTAGGCCTGTGAACTCCTGGGGGCATGTGTCTCACACAGTACCTGGCACAGAGCAGGCCGCAATAGATGGTGAAAGAATACAGTACAATAGATAGATCAAGTCACTTTTGATCCTGCCAGGAGTGAAGTCTAGGGGCGCCGAAATAAGTGGTAGGTCCTGAGTCTTCCTACGGTGGAGCGGGCAGCACAGCCAGACCTCATGTCCTGGCAGTTCTCAGTTGGATGAGGGGTTCTGGGGAAGGTCGTGGTGATTAAGTGAAACCAAGAAGGACTGAATCTGATGAGGACACCATTCCTTGACACCCCTGATTTTATCCTACACCTCTGTTGTGGGGGTGGCTGCTGGTGGAGGAGACAAAGCCAGTGGAACAGTAGGAGCAGTAAGTGGGAGAGAATCAGAGAGAAGTTGGATAACAGCAGTTGATCAGTGAAATTTCACAGTGCCTTTCAAGAATGAAATTCAATTTATACTGAGAATTTGATTTTAATCCAGAAGAAACAGACAAGCTGGTTAATAGCAAGACTTTGTAAGAAATAATTTATGTCAGTTATTGAAAGGATTTGTAATCAAGTGTGAAAGAAATGTCTGGTCATGCTCATTCATTTATTCATTCATTCATTTACTCCATAATTATTGTTGAGGCATTGTGTCCCATAAGGGATATGGAGATGAATTAGATAGGTCCTCTGTCCCCAAGTAGCTTATCACCATAAACTAATTTTGCTTAATGGTTAAAAATGATATCTGGGATTCAGGTTCTTGGGTTCGAAGCCTGGCTCCATTACTTGCCACCTTTGTAACCTTGGGCAACTTATTTAATGTCTTTGTGCCTGTTTCCTCACTGTTAATATGGGGACAGTAATACCTATTTTGTAGGACTAAGATGACAGATGTAAAATGCTTAGGGCAGTGCCTGGCATAATCAGGACTCAATAAATGTCAGTTTTTAAACAATATTCAGCCTTAGCTGTCTGGTTAGCTTAGTTGGTTAGAGTGTGGTATTGATGAAAAACATCCAGCCCTTCTGCCACATGAGGACACAACAAAAAGACAGGCATCTATGAGCCAGGAAGTGGGCGCTCACTAGACACTGAATCTGCTGGTGCCTTGATCTTGAACTTCCCAGCCTCCAGAACTGTAAAAAATAAACTTCTGTTTTTTATAAGCCAAAAAAAAAAAAGATCATTTATTTGTTGAACATTTTTGAAGCTCCTGCTATGTGCCAGGCACTGCTGTAGGTATTGGGGGGTGTAGAGATGAAGGACGTAATTCTTGTCTTTGAAGAACTCAGCTACTAGTTGGCGTATTAGTCATTGCTTCCTTTGTAACATATTTCCCAATGGTTAGTGGCTTGAAACTATGATAGGAATTACTTATCTCTCACAGTTTCTGGGGGTCAGGAATTCAGGATCAGCTTGGCTGGGTAGTTCTGCCCAGGGTATCTCTTGAGTTTACATCCACCCTGTTGGCCAGGACTGCAGATATCTAAGGGCTTGACTGGAGCTGGAGGATGCATTTCCAAGGTGGCTCACTCAGATGCCTGGAAGGTTGCCTCTTCTCCACATGTGTGTCTCCATGGTGCTGCTTGACTATCCTCAGCTATGGTGGCTGGCTTTCCTCAAGCGAGTTATCCAAGGGGCCAAGCCAGAAACTGCCATGCCTTTTATGACTTAGCCTCGGAAGCCAACCTCCATCACTACTGGTATGTTTTATTGGTCTCACAGCTCAGCCCTGATTCATTATGGAAGGAGAATATATAAGGGCATGGGTACTAGGAGGTGAGGATCCTAGTGGAGTGTCTTGGAGGCTGGTTATCCCAGATGCGGAGGAAGATGTATAATCATATGAAGTATGCGATGGAGGTATGCCATAGGGATTTTCTTGTGGCACTACTGTTATGTCAGGAAAGGAGAAAGTGAAGCTTGAGTTCAGAATTTTAAAAAAAATTTAATTTATTATTTTTTTCATTGTACATGTTTATGGGGTAAAGTTTGTTGTTTCAATACATGCATATATTGCGTAATGATCAGGTCAGAATAGTTAGCATGTATATCACCTAAACATTTATCACTTCTTTGTGATTATAACATTCAAGATCCTCTTTTCTGGCTATCGTGAGATATACAATACCATATTATTAGCTGTTGTCACCCCAGGGCACCAGAACTTATTCTTCCTATCTAACTGTAACTTTGTGACTTTGTACTGTCTACCGACCTTTCCCTGGCTCTCCATCCCCCCTCCCTTTCTCTGCCTCTGGTAACTACTATTCTACTCTCTATTTCTCTCTTTTTAATATATTTTTCTCAATTGAGCCATGATAATTGCATGTATTTACAGAGTACATTCATACTGTGTGCAATGATCATATCAGGGTGCTTAGTATATCCATCACCTCAAACATTTGTCACTTCTTTGTGTTAGAAACATTCAATGTCATCTTGACTAGCTATTCAAAGATACACAGTACCTTGTTGTTAACTGTAGTCTCCCTACATTACTATAGAACCTGAGATCCCATTCTTCCTATCTCTTTAATATTTTGTACTCACTGACCACCCTTTCCCCATCCCCCTTCCCCTCCCCCCACCAGTCTCTAGTAACTACTATTCTACTCTCTGCTTCTATGAGATCAACTTTTTTAGCTTCCACATATGAGTGAGAACATGTGGTATTTCTCTCTCTGTGCCTGACTTATTTCACTTAACATGGTTTTCTCCATGTTGCTGCAAACAGCAGAATTTCATTCTTTTTTATGGCAGAGTAGTATTCCATTGCATATGTATACTACATTTTCTTTATCTAATCATCCAGGGAAGGACATTTTAGATTGTTCCAACTCTTGGCTGTTGTGAATGGAGCTGCAATGAGCATGGCACTACATGTGTCCCTTCAGCTTGTTGATTTCCATTCCTTTGGATATATCTCCTGTAGTGGGAATTCTGGATCGTATGGTAGTTCTATCTGTAGTTGTTTGACAAATCTCCATACTGCTTTCCATAGTGGCTATACTAATTTATATTCCTATCAACAATGTATAAGAGTTCCCCTTTCTTTAAAACAAACAAACAAAAAAAGAGTTCCCCTTTCTCCTCATCCTCACCAGAATTTGTTATTTTCTTTTTGATAGTAGTCATTTTAATTGGGGTGAGATGATATCTCATTGTTGTTTTGATTTACATTTCTCTGATGATTAGCAATGTTGAGTATTTTTTCATATGCCTTTTGGCCATTTGTTTTTTTTAAAAAAGATGACTAGTAAGGGGATCTTAACCCTTGACTTGGTGTTGTCAACACCGCACTCTCCCAAGTGAGCTAACCGGCCATCCCTATATAGGGATCTGAACCCTTGGCCTTGGTGTTATCAGCACCACACTCTCCCAAGTGAGCCACGGGCCAGCCTTCTGTTGGCCATTTCTATGTCTTCTTTCAAAAAATGTCTATTAGTTCCTTTGCCCATTTTTAAATCAGATTTTTTTTTTTTTTAGTATTGAGTTGAGTTCTCTGTATATTTTGGATATTAATTCCTTATCAGATGCATAGTTTGCAAATATTTTCTCCCATCTTGCAGGTTGTCTTTTCACTCTGTTGATTATTTCCTTTGCTGTGCAGAAGCTTTTTGGTTTGATATAATCCCATTTGTTAATTTTTGCTTTTGTTCCCTGTGCTTCTGAAGTATTATTCATAATGTCTTTGTCCAGACCTATATCTTGAAGTGTTTCCCCAATGTTTTCTTCTAGAAATTTTATAGTTTCAGGTCTTACATTTAAGACTTTAATTCGTTTGGAGTTGATTTGGATATATGATAAGAGATAGGGGTCTAGTTTCATTCTTCTGCATACAAATCTCTAATTTTCCCAGCACCATTTATTGAAGAGACTGTCGTTTCCCAATGGTAGTTTCTAGGCTGCTTTGTCAAAAATCAGTTGATTGTAGTTATGTGGATTTATTTCTAAATTCTCAATTCTGTTCCATTGATCTATGTGTCTGTTTTTGTGCCAGCACCATGCAGTTTTGATTACTATTGCTTTGTAGTATATTTTGAAGTCAGGGGGTGTGATACCCCTCCCTTTGTTCTTTTTGCTCACAATTGCTTTGGCTATTCAGGGTCTCTTCTTGTTCCATATAAATTTTTGAATTATTTTTTCTATTTCTGTGAAATATGTCATTGGTAGTTTGATGAGAATTTCATTGAATTTGTAGATTACTTTGGATGGTATGGTTATTTTGACAATA
>NW_007726232.1:919087-922570 GCF_000696425.1 Galeopterus variegatus | reverse complement strand
GTTTCATTCTTCTGCATACAAATCTCTAATTTTCCCAGCACCATTTATTGAAGAGACTGTCCTTTCCCAATGGTAGTTTCTAGGCTGCTTTGTCAAAAATCAGTTGATTGTAGTTATGTGGATTTATTTCTAAATTCTCAATTCTGTTCCATTGATCTATGTGTCTGTTTTTGTGCCAGCACCATGCAGTTTTGATTACTATTGCTTTGTAGTATATTTTGAAGTCAGGGGGTGTGATACCCCTCCCTTTGTTCTTTTTGCTCACAATTGCTTTGGCTATTCAGGGTCTCTTCTTGTTCCATATAAATTTTTGAATTATTTTTTCTATTTCTGTGAAATATGTCATTGGTAGTTTGATGAGAATTTCATTGAATTTGTAGATTACTTTGGATGGTATGGTTATTTTGACAATATTGATTCTTCCAATCCATAAGCATGGGATGTCTTTCTACTTTTTTGTGTCTTTAATTTCTTTAATCAGTGTTTTATAGTTTTCATTGTAGAGATATTTCACCCTTTGGTTAAATTTATTCCTATGTATTTTATTTTCTTTTGTTGCTACTGAAAATGAGATAGCTTTCTTCATTTCTTTTTGTGTTAGTTCGTTGTTGGTGTATACAAATACTATTGATTTTTGTATGTTGATTTTGTATCCTGCAACTTTACTGAATTTGTTTATCAGGTCTAGGAGATTTTTGGTAGAGTCTTTAGGTTTCTCTCTCTATAAAATCATGTCTTCTGCAAACAGGGACAACTTGACTCTATAAAATCATGTCTTCTGCAAACAGGGACAACTTGACTTCCTCCTTTCTTTCCAATTTGGATACCCTTTATTCCTTTTTCTTGCCTAATCGCTCTGGCTAGGACTTCTAGTAGTATGTTGAATAAGAGTGGTGAGAGTGGGCATCCTTGTCTGTTCCAGTTCCAGCTTTCAGCTTTTCCCCATTCAGTATGATGTTAGCTGTGGGTTTGTCATATACAGCCTTTATTTTATTTTATTATTATTTTTTTTGTCTTTTTGTCCTTTTTCGTGCCCGGCAACGGATCGCAACCCTCAGTGTCGCGCCCGTACCGGACCGGGACCGGCAACGGGATCGCAACCCTCGGTGTTGCCCCCGCTCCTTGCTCAGCCAGTGAGCGGCCGGTCTGTATGTGGGATCCGAACCCTCGGCGGGAGCGCCGCTGCGCTTCCCAAGTGGCGCACTATAGCAGTGCGCCACCGGGCCGGCCCACAGCCTTTATTTTATTAAGGTACTTTTTCCTTCTATACCTAATTTGTTGAGAGTCTTTATCATGAAGAGATGTTGAATTTTATCAAGTGCTTTTACTGCATCTCTTGAGATGATCATATGGTTTTTTCCTTTCATTCTGTTGATGTGATGTATTATGTTTATTGATTTGCATATGTTGAACCATCCTTGCATGCCTGGGATAAATCCCACTTGATCACGGTGTATAATCTTTTTGATGTGCTGTTGGATTCCTTTTGCTAGTATTTTATTGAGGATATTTTGCATTCATGTTCATTAGGGATGTTGGCCTATAGTTTTCTTTTTTGTTGTGTCCTTGCCTGATTTTGATATCAGGATGATGCTAATCTCAAAGTGTGAGTTTGAAAGAATTCCCTCTGTATTAGTCTGTTTCTGTTGCTTATAACAAAATACCTGGAGCTGGGTAATTTATAAGAAAATAAAATTTATTGTTTTCAGTTTCAGAGACTGGGAAGTCCAAAGTCTAGGGAACACATCTGGTGAGGGTCTTCTTTGGTGGTGACACAGGGTATCACATTGTGAGAAAGGCAGGAGCAGAGAGACAGAGCTCGTCTTTTGCTTTCCTTTTAAAGCTCTCAGAAACAAGCCCATTATCACCATTAAACCATCAATTTAATCACCTCTCCAAGGCCCCACCTTTCAATTATCATAATAGGATTTCCCACATTTAACAGTTACAATGGGGATTAAGCTTCTAATACATAAAACTTGGGGGACACAATTCAATCCTTATCATTCCACCCCTGTTTATGTCCTTCTCACAGGCAAATACATTCATTCCATCCCCAAAGTCCTAACTTGTTTCAACTCATAAGTCCAAAGTCCCATCTGTGGAGTCAAAACAAGTTATCTACTTCTAAGATGCAATGGTGGGATGAACATAGGGTGCATATTCCCATTTAAAAAGGGAGAAAAAGATCAAAAGAAAGGGGTAACAGGTCTTAAGCAAGTCTGAAACCCAGCAGGGCAGGCATCAAATCTTAAAGCTGGCAAATCAGGTACCTTGACTCCACGTTCGATAGTGGTGCAGTGGTTGGGACTCCAAGTCTTAACTAACTTCTCCCCTCCTAAAGCTTTCCTCATCTGAGGTCATGCTTCAGCACTCCCAGGTTGGCATAGCATGCTGATAGCGCTACAGATCTGGGGTCTCCATGATGGTCCCACTATCATGGCTCTACTAGGCATGGCACTGGTGGGGGTTTTCCACTGCAACTCTGACCCCACATTGCCTCTTGGTATTGTTCTAGTGAAGGCTGTATGCAGTGAATATGCTCCTGAGACAGATCTCTTTCTGGGTCCCCAGTCTTTTCCACCAACTACTTGAATGTTTAAAAATAGTTTAAGGAGTATTGGTATTAGTTCTTCCTTAAATGTTTGGTAGACTTCAGCAGTAAAGCCATCTGGTCCTGGGCTTTTCCTTGTTGGGAGACTTTTTATTACTGATTCCATCTCATTACTTGTTATTAGTCTATTTAGGTTTTCTATTTCTTCTTGGTTCAGTCTTGGTAGGGCATATGTGTCTAGGAATGTATCCTTTTCCTCTAGGTTTTCATATTTACTGGTGTGTGGTTGTTCATTACATCTCTGATAATCCTTTTTATTTTGGTGCTATTTGTCTCCATTTGCATTTCTGATTTTATTTATTTGAGTCTTTTTGCTTTTTTTCTTGGTTGGTCTGGCTAATGGTTTGTTGATTTTGTCTATCTTTTCAAAGGACCAGTTTTTCATTTGATTGATGTTTTGTGTTATATTTTTAGTCTTGATTTCATTTATTTCTGCTCTGATTTTTATTATTTCTTTTACTCTACTTATTTTGGGTTTAGCATGTTCTTGCTTTTCTAATTCCTTGAGGTGCATTGTTATGCTGTTTATTTGAAATTTTTCTCTTTTTCTGATGAAGGCATTTATTGCTATAAACTTCCCGCAATACTGCCTTGGCTATATCCCATAGGTGTGTGTGTTGTGTATCTGTTTTCATTAGTTTCAAGAAATTTTTTGATTTCCTTCTTAATCTATTCTTTGACCCATTAGTCATTCAAGAGCATGTTGTTTAATTTCCATGTATTTGTATAGTTCTGCAAGTTCCTCTTGTTATTGATTTCTAGTTTTATTCCATTATAGTCAGAAAAAAATACTTGGTATGATTTTGACTTTTTTTTTTTTTTTTGTCTTTTGTCTTTTTTCTGTGTCCGGCAATGGATCGCAACCCTCA
>NW_007726232.1:910676-918007 GCF_000696425.1 Galeopterus variegatus | reverse complement strand
GGAGCGCCGCCGCGCTTCCCAAGCGGCGCACTATCCAGTGCGCCACCGGGCCAGCCCATGATTTTGATTTTTTGAATTTGTCAAGACTTATTTTGTGGCCTAGCATATGGCTAGTACTACAGAATGCTCCATATGCTGATGAACAGAATGTGTATTCTGCAGCTGTTGGATGAAATGCTCTGTATATGTCTTTAGGTTCATCTGGTTTATTGTGCCATTTAAATCCAATAGTTCCTTGTTGATTTCCTTGATAATCTGTCCAATGCTGAGAGTGGAGTGTTAAAGTCCCCAACTATTATTGTGTTTGTGTCTATCTTTCACTTTAGATCTGATAATATTTGCTTTATATATCTGGGTGCTCTGGTATTGGGTGCATATATATTTGTAATTGTTATATCTTCTTGTTGGATTGATCCCTTTATCATTATATTGTGCCCTTCTTTGTCTCTTAGTACAGATTTTGATTTAAAATTTGTTTTGTCTGATATAAATATAGCTACTTTTTTTTTTGTCCTTTTTGAGACTGGCCACACTGCGCTCAGCCAGTGAGCACAGCGGTCATCCCTATATAGGATCCGAACCTGCAGCGGGAGCGCTGCTGTGCTCCCAGCACCGCACTCTCCCGAGTGCGCCACGGGCTCGGCCCTAAATATAGCTACTTCTGCTTGCTTTTGTTTTTCATTTGCATGGAATATCCTTTTCCATCCCTTAACTTTAAGTCTATGTGTGTCTTTGTAGGTAAGGTGTATTTCTTGTAGGCAGCACATGGATGGGTCATTTTTTAAAAAATCTATTTAGCCAGTCTATGTCTTTTAATTGGAACATTTAATCTGTTTACATTCAAGGTTGTTATTGATATATGCAGTCTTACTCTGTCATTTTGTTGAGTGCTTTTTGATTATTTTACATATCCTTTGCTCCTTTCTTCCTCTCTTACTGTTTATCCTTGTGGTCTGGTGGTTTTCTAGATTGATAAGTTTGATTCCTTTCTGTTTCTAATTTGTGCATCTACTTGTATTAGTCATTTCTGGTTTTTTATTCTCCTCTAAATTACTTTTATTTTTATTTATTTATTTTTTGAATTGAAACATAACTGATCATACATATTTATGGGGTACCATTTCTGTTGCCTATAACCAAATACCTGAAAATGGGTAATTTGTAAAGAAACAATATTCATTGCTTACAGTTTCAGAGGCTGGGAAGTCCACAGTCTGGGGAACACTTCTGGTGAGGTGCCTCTACAGCAATGCAGGATGTCACATGGTTAAAATGGCAAAGCAGAGAGATAGCTAACTTCTTACTCCTTCTCCTTTTAAAGCTCTCAGAATCACACCCATGACCACCATTAAGCCATCAACTTGTTAATCCATTTACTAGAGCATGGTCCTCACAATCTAATCACCTCTTCAAGGCCTCACCTTTCAATTACCATTATAGGATTTCTCACCCTCAACAGTTACATTGGGGGTTAAGCTTCAGTGAGTTTGGGGGACACTCAATCTACAACACTACCAATACACTTTATATTTTCAGGTGTTTTCACAATGGTTGTTATCATTCTTTCTCTTCTAGATGTAGGATTCACCTAAGCATTTCTTGTAAGCTGGTCTAATGGTAATGAATTCCTGTAATTTTTGCTTGTCTGAGAAAGACTTTATTTCTTCTTCATTTCTCAAGGATAGCTTTGCTGGGTATAATATTCTTGGCTGGCAGGGTTTTTTTCTGTTTTGAGTATATCATCACATTCTCTCTTGGCCTGTAGGGTTTCTGCTGAGAGGTCTGCTGTTTGTCTAATGGGGAGTCCCTTACAAGTAACTTGACTTTTTCTCTTGCTGTTTTTAGAATTATCTCTTTGTCTTCAATCTTGGATAGTTTGACCACAGTGTGTCATTAAGAGGACCTTTTTGGGTTGAATCTATCTGGGGTCCTTTGAGCTTCCTGGATTTGGATATTTGCATCTTTCTCAAGACTAGAGAAGTTTTCAGATATTATTTCTTTTTTTTTTTTTTTCCTTTTTTTTGTCTTTTTTACTGACCGGTAATGGGATTGCAACCCTTGGTGTTGCGCCCGCACTGCGCTCAGCCAGTGAGCAGGAACCGGTCTCCACATGGGATCCGAACCCTCAGCGGGAGCGCTGCCACGCTTCCAAGCGGCGCACTCTCCAGTGCGCCACCGGACCGGCCCTCAGCTATTATTTCTTTAAATAAGTTTTCAATATATGTTTTGTTTTTTTCTCCTTCTGGAATGCCCATAATTCAAATATTTGTTCATATAGTATCCCATAGATCTTGTAAGCTTTGTTCATTCTTTTTTATTCTTTATTCTTTTTTTAAGTCTTCCTGTGTTATTTCAAAACTGCTATCTTCAAGATCAGAAATTCTTTCTTCTGCTTGATCTAGTCTGTTGTTGAGACTCTCAGATGTATTTTTCTATTTCATTCAATTAATTTTTCAATTCCAAGATTTCTGCTTGATTTTTTAAAATATCTATTGCTTTGTTGAATTTCTTTTTTTTTTTTTGTCTTTTTCCGTGTCCGGCAACGGATCGCAACCCTCAGTGTTGCCCCCGTACCGGACTGGGGACCGGCAACGGGATCGCAACCCTCGGTGTTGCTCCCGCGCCTCGCTCAGCCAGTGAGCGGGAACCGGTCCGCATGTGGGATCCAAACCCTCGGGCGGGAGCGCCGCCGCGCTTCCCAAGCAGCGCACTATCCAGTGCGCCACCGGGCCGGCCCGTTGAATTTCTAATTCAGATCATGAATTGTTTTTCTGATTTTGTTGAACTGTTTGTCTGTATTCTTTTGTATCTCAGTGAGCTTCCTTAAGATAGTTAATTTGAATTCCTTTTCTGTCAAGTTGGCAATTTCCAATTCTTTGGGATCAATTACTGGAACATTATTTTGTTTCATTGGTGATGTGATGTTACCTTTTTTTTTTTTTTTTCATGTTTCTTGTTTCCCTGAATTGATATCTGTGCATCTGGTGGAACAGTCACCTTTTTGAGTTTTGTAGAGTGGCTTGCATGGGGAAAGACATTCACCTGAAAATGCATTGTATGGTATTGTTTGGGTAGAGGGCAATGGCTTTGTTCCAGATGGAGTAGTGTAGACTCTGTGTAGTTTCTTCAGCTGTAATCCACTCTCACTATGCCTGTGAGTGACCCAGAGACTGTGCTTTGGAAGATTGTGGTGGTGGTTGCACAGTTTTGCTTGGGGAGGTATTGCTGGGTTGGTTCACAGGCTGAGGATGTGCATGTGTACCCTGTGAGTCAGTTGTCTCAGGAGCTGGCTTCCTGGGGATGTGGCTGCTGGATTGATTCTCAGGCTGGGGGTGTGGGTATATGAATGTCAGGGTCTCTGGGACTGGTCTGCCAGTGGCAGGGTCACTGTACTGTTTCTCTGACCAGGGATGGGCCTGTCTGGGGTGTGTCAGCCAAGTTGTTTCTCACTTGAATGCATGTGCTTGTGACGGCTCAAAGACTCAGGGGCAGGTCTTCTGGGGTGTGACAGCTGAGCTGTTTCTGTGAGCCAGGGGCATAGGAGCGCTTTAGCTCAGTTAGCTGAGTGTGGGTCTGCCAGTGGCCCTTCTGTTGTGCTAGTCCTTGGGGCCCGATGTGAGGTTATGCTTCCCTCTGCAGTTCAAGAGCTGTACTGCCGAGGGTGGAGCTGCTGAGCCACTTCTCAGGAAATGGGTGAGGCTTCTAGGTGGGGCTGTAGTAAGGGTCCCATCCAGTGGCTGGTGCAGCCACTTCTGGGACTGTTGGCAAGGCTGCTAGCCAGGGCTGTTCAGGATGGAATGCTTGGCTGCTTCTGGGGAAGGGGTGGTTAATTCCACTGGCCCAAGGGCGTATTTGTTGGGGTAGAGACCTGTCAACTCTTTTTTTGGCTTGCAGGTTCAGGCACACACAATTCAGTCAGCTAGTGGGGCTGGGGGTAGGGGGAGGAATGGAGGGTGGTCCACCTGAGGAGGGTTTCCCTGTTTGATCTCTGGCAGGGGATGTGAGGGTTCACTAGTTCAGCAGGACTAGGGTTGGCTTCCCAGACTGCAGAACTAGAGTCACCAATGCTGTGAGCCTAGGCTTCAAGACACCAGAATGAGGGAATTGCAGCCTCTCCTGTGAGTGTGCTGGGATGAGGGCAGAGCCTTAAGGCTGGGGAAGTGCAGTGGCTACTGGCCCCAGGACAGGGTGTGCTCCCATAACAGCTCTGGTTTCAATATGGCACTTTCCTGCATTGGTCTGTGTCACGAGGGTGGGGAGTGATGAGTACAGTTTGTGCTTGGGTTCTAGAGCAATGCAGCGTGTGTTTTCTAGGACGCTCCCCACACTTGTCCCTGGGCTTGTCCTACCAGAGGATCTGCCAGCCTCTGTGGTGTGGGTCCTCTGCCTACCTTTTTGCTGCAAGGGAAAATTTTTCCTGCACTGATACCAGTGCTGGAGACATGGTGGCTGAGGCCGTGTGCCTCTTTCTACTCTGTATGCCACCATACTGGGCTTTTGTGCTCCACAGGGATCTCAATAGTCTCCTGATATACTCCTACACTCTCCCACTGATGCGCCTGTCAATATTTAGCTGTCTGATAGTTGTTCTGATCATTTTCTGTGGGAGGAATGCGCCCTGGGCACCTCTAGTCTGCCATTTTGCCCCGCCTCTTTGAGCTCAGTCTTAAAGGAAAATATGTTTAGCCTGGGGTCTGAGGAAAGGGAGTGTCAGGGCAGAAGGAACTGCAGGTGGAAAGGCACAGAATTGAGAATGTGCATAGTATACCTGGGAAGCTTGAAGTACATCTGTTGGCTTGGAGCAAAGGGTCTGGTGGGGCATGGGCAATAAGATAAATATTGTGGTGTTACCAGTACTAACCTACCCATACTAGAATGATGTGATGGTTAAGACAGGTTGTGACAGCTGAACTACACTCATAAATGAATGAAAATTATTTCACATTCTTTAAGGATTTACTCTCTAAAATACCTTTGTGGTATTTAGGATGCCCATCCCTCATCCACCCATCTATACATCCATCAATCCATTCAACTAATTAATATTTATTTATTACATGTGTGTGCACACACGCAATTTTAGCATCCTCTACATTGCTTTTTCTTTATAATACTAATTGTTTCTTGGCATTATATTGTGTTTTATATTTATTGCTTGTATCTTTCTTTAGATATAAACTCCAAGAAGTCAGGGACTTTGTGTTTCCACCATTATACCCTGAGTGCCTAGAAAAGTGCTTGACACAGATTGGGGCTCAATAAGTGTGTGGTGGAATAAATGCAAGAGTGAAATGAGGTGATAGAAGTAGGCAGAAGATTCTGCAGTAACAGGAGGGGAGGAAATGGCCAGGTCTTCCTGGGGTGGGGGAAGGAGGCAATTGGAGAAGGCTTTCGAGACAGAGGAGACCTTGTGAGCAAAGGAATGGGGACATGTAAGAGCATGGCCACAGTTCTAGACGATGCTTACCTCTCTCCGTGTAGGCAGCGAAACCACAAGTATAATTACAAGACTAAAAGAGCATCTTCCAGCAGGCGCTTTTAATAAAAACACATCTGAGGAAGCTTTCTTTGGAGATATTTCTGAACTTTAAGCTCCACTTGTCGACAGATGTTCTTCGTGCTGCCTCTGTAATAGCACACTCAGAAATGTGAATGCCACAGTTGCATGTCCTTCCCATTACTGAGCCTTATCCTCAGTACTGTATGCATTTATCTTTTAAAATACAGTTTCTTGCTGCGGTGGCAAGACATTTATTGTTCTTTGTAGAGTGGACATGAGATGTGGTTAGTCGACAGATGTTCTTCGTGCTGCCTCTGTAATAGCACACTCAGAAATGTGAATGCCAGAGTTGCATGTCCTTCCCATTACTGAGCCTTATCCTCAGTACTGTATGCATTTATCTTTTAAAATATAGTTTCTTGCTGCGGTGGCAAGACATTTATTGTTCTTTGTAGAGTGGACATGAGATGTGGTTTTTGGCATTTCTGTTGACTTGAAGATGTTTTCATGTCAGATTGGTACTAGATAGAGCCACAGTTGGGGATATTTTGTGGTACAGGATGCTGCAGTTCTGTGACGAGGATAGGTTGATTCAGATACTGTTTTTACTGCTCTACTCTAGGACCAGCTTGAGATCTTTTTGGTTATTATTTTCCCAATGCTCTTTCTCAGTGTAGGAATGCTGGCACACCTGAAAGTGCTTTATTTATTTTTTTATGTATTTATTTTATTGCAGCTAGCCTGTACCCTTGACCTTGGTGTTACGGCAATGCGCTCTATCCAACTGAGCTTACTAGCCAGCCCTAAAAGTGCTTCCTTGTGGCCCCCTGCTTGTTCCTTTTCTATGAACTTCAGGAAATAGTTGCTCAGGGGAAAGATTAAGACTTCCAAGGACTGCATTTATGAAATTCCTCCTCAGTGGCACCCATGTTCAGGCAATCTGAAAGTATTAACACAACCTTTGAAAACCCTTTCAAAAGAAGCAGCTTGGCCGCAAGAATTTTTGCTGGTCCTCATTTTTTTTCCCTCAGTAACTCACTTTAGTTTTCTCATTGTCACCCATCTCTGCCCACACTTAGCAATTTGGTGTCAAAGAATAAACCTTCAGATTTTACAGAGGCAATTAATTTTTGTTTCTACTGAAAATGGGGAACCCACATTTGATCTTCAATTGGAATAAAAGGTTAACAGTAATTGTCTTTGGTGGTGGAACTTTGGATTTTTTTTCTTCCTTTTACTTTTCATTTTTTCCTTCAAAATGTCAGTAACAAACATGTATTATTATTTTACAATGGGTTTGAAAGAGAGACACTTTTTGAAAAATTTGTTTTCAACATTTGTTCTGTGTGTGAGCTCTAGAGATTGTTTTTGCAAAATGCGTCCTGATCCCTCACTCCTTTTCCTCTTTGGAGCTCACCTTTTAATGTTAGTAATGACAGATTGAGTGATGGCCTCAAACAGCAGAGGATAATTCTCATTTATGAATTAAAAAACTTGCCTGGAGAAGGTTAGCAGGGTAAGGCAGAGCCAAATGAATGAGACCACTGAGGTCATCTAAGGCTGGGTCAGGCTGCCAAAGAGGAGACATTTATTCTCTCCCCACTACTCCTCAATTCCTAGCAAGGAAGTCCCGAAATGACCATTTTTTCTGTGATTCTCTGTTGTTGGTCATTGGGCATGTGAGGTTACCAGACCCAGTTTTGCCCTGGCACGTGTCTGCTGGTCTGCAGATGTGCCTTTGGGTTGGTGCTTTTGAAATACCATCTCCCGACCATCCCCTCTGACCTCATGGTTGCATCCTCCACCCCCCCAAAAGCACAAACATCAGGTG
>NW_007726232.1:909129-910164 GCF_000696425.1 Galeopterus variegatus | reverse complement strand
ACCATCCCCTCTGACCTCATGGTTGCATCCTCCACCCCCCCAAAAGCACAAACATCAGGTGGTTCGTGGGGACACTGTGTGTGCCTGGCCCAAGGTAACCAGATGACTATGTGACATGTCCAATGAAGCCCTAGATCTGGAAGAGAGAGGACAGCAGCTTTGAGCAAAAATAAGACAGGGTTAAGAATAAGCCCTTCAGATTTGACCAGCTCACCAATTTTCAACACACAGGCTCTGATCCCTGCAGAAAACACAAGGAATAACAAAGTAGATGAAATCAGCTTTCCAGCCAACTCACTAGCCATACGTCACTGTTTGTCTTGAGCAAATAGCTATTTGCAAAGCTGCTTCAGTAGCTTGTTGGTGCAGTGGCTTAATGGTATGCTTCTAGCTTTTCCTTAGGTGAAGATTTCAGAGGTTACTCAGTGAGTCTGTTAATATCAGGCATAACTGAATACCTCATTAAGCTATAACCTCAAACACTTCTTTATCTTGAAGACGAAAGAGGACAAATATAAGAAAATCCCCTGATCCACAACCACTTGGGATGCAAATGGGCAAGTGTGGGTTTTCAATCCAAGTGCAATCAAAGAAGCTATCCTTAGAAAACCTTCAGGAGAGCTCTCTGCACTGCTCCAAAGCACAGCATTTGGTTCTTCTCTCAACTCCAGCTTTGCAAATATCCCCAGCCCTGCACAGACTGAGAGGTGCATCTAGTCTCTGATTGCTGTTTTCCAGAAGCATGCTGGAAAGATTGTAAAAATTGCAAACTCTCCAGGAGGGAGTTCCTAGGTTTCATGAATACAGAACTGGCTGCCTTCATGAGGAACTGGAAGGACCCCAGTGACCTTGACCTCAACTGTGATGGACAGCTAGATTTCCAAGAATTTCTTAAACTTATTGGTGGCATAGCTGTGGCTTGCCATGACTCCTTCATCATGGCTGGCCATTCCCACAGCAGATGTGAGGAGTGCATGGGCCTGACATCCCAGCCCACCCCTTTTCCAGACTTCTGTCTCCATTACTCCTAACAGC
>NW_007726232.1:892030-908555 GCF_000696425.1 Galeopterus variegatus | reverse complement strand
CCCCCCATGTTTTTAGATAATCCATTAGGTTTTCTTTCTTCCATTCCTTCAGCAGTTGTCTTTGTAAGGGCCTACTTGGTGCAACTCACTGAGTATTCAAAAAGAAAGAAGACATGAGTTTTCTCTCAAGGAATTCATAGCCCTAGAAGGGCAGGTGGACTCACACACAAATGGATTTTACAAGGTTGAAAGTGGATATTGCCTCAGGGAAGACATAAAGTGTTATGGGCCTGAATCTCAACTGTTTACGAGAGGGCACCATAAACAACCAACCTGGATATATTTATAAACATCCATGCACACATAAAGAAACATGTTTATGTTCCTGAAGTTTCTCTAACATACGGCCATTTTCCTCTACATTATTTCTATTTATTGTACACACTGGTGAATTTGTCATCGTGCATAAATGTCATTAAATTCTGTTCACTCTCCACGCTAAGTTAATTTGTTTGCTTTGTAGCTGAAGGGTTGTTCTGATCTTGTCTGGAAGACGGAAAACAGAAGTGTCTCACTTGTGACGTCTGCTCACCCACCTTTCTCCATGAAAGGTGGTCAGTCGTCTTTCTCCATGGGTCAGCAGTGTTTCAGCAGAGGTAGACTGAGCTTCTCTCCAGAACTTACCCTCACTTAGGGAAGTGAATTGGACAATCTGAAAAAACAACAACAAAAAACACCTCGAAATCAAGGAACTCTCTCCCCCTTGGATAAGTCCCCAAACAGGCAGCCCCTGTTTCCTTCCCACTTGTTCAGGCCTTCCTGGGGCTCCTTTAGAGTTCAAGAGCAATTAGCAATCACTTATTGAGTGCCTACAATGTCCTAGGCATTTTATGTATATTTACCTCAAAATCTCTCACAATATCAGATGAAGGAACTAAGGCCACGAAGTCAAGTAATTTGGCCAAGATCACATAGCTAGGATATGGACCATGGTCTGCCTGACTCCAAAAACTGATGTTTTCCCCATTGTGCTATGCTACTTCTAAATCAGAGATCTCAGTAAAAGAGATGCCCTTTCATTCAAAGAAAGAAACAAAAAGCCTCCCAAACCCACAGGCTTTTAAAATAGTCTCCATTCACCCAGCTCTCTCACAATGGTAATCCCTTCATTCTCCTGCCCTTCTCCTTCCCAGGAGGGAGGTGAGAGCTGGGAAGAAACAGCAGGGAAAGGAAGCTGCCCATCAGGCTGCCCCACATGAAGTGGAAGGCTGCTCTGCCTTTTGGCTACACTAGAAACTCGGTGGTGACGGGCTGTTGATGAACTGATTTTGCCTCTTGCCCCATAGTTCAGCCTGTCAAGCATTTCTCTGAGGGACCCTCACCCCTCTCTGTGTGTCCCCCAGCCCCCTTTGTGGATATTCATGCTTGTAAGGACCTGGAGGCTGGGGTGAGTAGGGTGCAGTTTGAGGGCCCCTGTCTAATCCTGTTTATGATGTGTCCCCCAGCCCCCTTTGTGGATATTCATGCTTGTAAGGACCTGGAGGCTGGGGTGAGTGGGGTGCAGTTTGAGGGCCCCTGTCTAATCCTGTTTATGAAGCAGAAGTTTTCCTTCCTACCACACATTCTGGTGGCACATACATGGCCAGAATATACACATGCTTAAGCTTAAAAGGCAATCTTTCCACCCAGACACACATGTTTAAGATTCCTTGGATGAATCAGATTACTTCCTGGGAGGCCACATGGATTCTCTGAGTGGCTCCCGTAGGGCAGCACTGCTCTTTCAGGCCAAAACTGGATCCTTGCAAATGTCACAGGATAGAGGAAGAAAATGAGACTCTGGGAGTGTCAGTGAATTACAGAGCTGTGAAAATTTGAGATTTCATGGAGTCATATTATTTCTGGCAAGAGCATCTGCAAGGATGGAGTCTCTAAATTTCTCCAAGAGGGTTTTAGTTTCAGCTTCTTCCGAATCTTGGGATGACCAGCAAGGGTAGGAAATGGAGGGTAATAATTATTAAAATAAGACTGTTGGTGGGGGGCACTTCTAGTTGATTATAAGTTCAGATATGAGCCAACAGTGTGATGTAGCTGCCGAATAAGGCTGATTCACTCCTAGGCTACATTAATAGAATTATGGTATCTAGAACCAGAGATGTGATTGTCCTTTTATACTTGGGGGTGCTGGGGAGATGTTCTTAGAGTACTGGGTTCATTTCTGGAATTTCACTAGTTCAGTTCTGTTTTGTTTAGGGAATTCTGGAATCTTTCTGGGTCACTTTTCTGGGCTCACAAAACAAGAGTTGTCAGGGGTTATAGGCATCTGACCCTATCATGACTATAATTGAATATGGCCAAGGGAATTAAGTTTCAACTTGAATTCCTAACAAATCAGATAAAAGTAGCTAAGAGCTATCAACACTTAATCATTATTGAGCATCTGCAGTTTCTACTTTGAGTAATGTTTAACTCGGAAAATCATTTGTGTTATGCCTAAGCTATATGAAAATAAACCCCAAAATAAAACACATTGGTTTATCCAACATCTAGTTGATCCTTTCTGGGTGAATAGTGTCAGGCAAAATATTGGAGGGAATAAAGTAAGAATAGCATATTCTTTCCTCTCTAGTCCCTCAGGTTTTTACTCCTCTGTTACCATTTTATTTATATTCTATTTGGGAAAACAAGTAATACTAAATAAAAAAATTAAATAACGATTAAGGGCAAGAATAAGAGCCCTTCCAGCAGAAAACTAAGACCTAACCTATCTGCAAGCAGCTATTATGCAAGCTCTCTGCCCAGAACCAAGAAGTAAGCAGAGGAGGCTCCAGGCTGAAGAAATAGATGTCGAGAGGGCCCAGCATTAAAACTGAAGTTTACTGAGAATTCTTCACACCCTCATTTATACCCTAACTATTCTTTCTTTACAAACATTTGTAACTCCAGTTCTAGTATCCCAATGTTAGCAAATCAGAGGCTACAAATGAGAAAAAAAGGAGGATATCACTGACAAAGGCAACCACCTTTTGAGACGAGGTAGTCAGTGAATAAATATAGGCAGACACCCTGACAGTAATAGAGCTTGACATTAATAGCTAGGCAACGAATGTGGTGGAAAGCTATAAAAGTCTGTGCCTAGGGTGAGTCTAAATGGTCCCACCGAGCTCAGTGACCCTGAGGGCTTCATTGCATTAAGGTGCATTATAGTAATTGATGTGTTTCTTCTGAGTCTGATAGCCTGTGTTCATAACGATGACCCTGAGGCCCACGGTGAAGATTAAATTATGCTCAGTGAATGCTGTTTAAGAAGGTATATGAGTATACTTTATTATTTTTTTCTTAAATTATTTTAGATAGACATCTATCCTAATGTCTAAAGTAGTGGCATTGTCATGGAAGACATATCTTTTGAAAAGAAAGTAGAAATAATGTGAATAGGAATTGATGCTTAAAAAAGTTTGAAAACCATTTGGCAAAACAAAGGTTTAGTGATTGCTCCTTAGTTTGCCAGAAAGCTTGGCTAGCTACAAGACCTTTAGATAGACATCTATCCTAATGTCTAAAGTAGTGGCATTGTCATGGAAGACATATCTTTTAAAAAGAAAGTAGAAATAATGTGAATAGGAATTGCTGCTTAAAAAAGTTTGAAAACCATTTGGCAAAACAAAGGTTTAGTGATTGCTCCTTAGTTTGCCAGAAAGCTTGGCTAGCTACAAGACTCATTCTCCAAGATAATTCTCTTGACTGCCATCAATAATAAATACTATAGAACTCTACTGTCCAGTATGGCCGTCACGGTCACATATGGTGACTATTTAAACCTAAGTAAGATGAAGAATTCAGTGCCTCAGTTGCACTAGCCACATTTCAAGTGCTCACTACCATATTAGACAATACAGATATAAAATATTTCCATCTTTGCAGGAAATTCTTTTGGACATTATTGCCTTAGAAATTGGGGAGGAAACAAGATTCCTGTAGGCTGGGTAGATGAGCAAGGCTTCATGTGGGAGTTAAAGCCACTGTATATACCCCTTTCTGTCTTAGTTTCTTGTTTGGCTTATGCTATTTGAGCATTTGAATTAACACCGTAGTGGAATTTCAGTTAGGTTTGGTTCTGTTAGAATCACAGAAAAATACTGTATCTGAATGATTTCCTGGGTGTATTTTCTTGCATAGTTTGGAGGCAGCCAAAAAAATTATTTGAACTAATTTTGGGGGGCTTCTGCGAACCTTTTTTCTAAATGTACAGAAGGTTCCAGAAGAATCACAGAGGTCACAAGGCTCTTGGTTGATTCCACGCAAAGGAATTGGTGTACTTTTCTACATTTTTTCAGAGTTCATTCTGCTGGATATATGTTGGAAGCAGTCAGGAAAAAATTTCAACCAGGTCTTCCAGACAGATTTTAGGGAGCGAAAATGTTCTTTCGCCACAATCATATTCAGATAAAAACACTATTATGTTTTAAATTACCTGAGGAGGGAATGTTCACCAGCTTACCAGTGGTCCAATCTGTGAGTGATGGTCATGGTAAAGAAGACATCTCAGGAAAGTGGGAGATCAGTGAATTAATGGGGGAGATAAAGGTATTCAATTACTGACCAAGGGGGACTCCACTTTAGCTGGTTGATAGTCTTTATGATATATGTGGATTTAAAATGAAAAGAGAAACTAAAGTCAGTTTAATAGGTGACTTATAATTTGAGCAGAGAACAAAATGAGTTTTTCAATCTTACAAAACTCAGATCGATGACCCAATATATTTTCCCCCCAAGGGCAGCTGATGCCGTGTTGGAGGTGGAGGTCATGAGAATGTCACAACGGTCCATGCATGTCTTTAGCCAATGAGGTGTTTTATACACGTGAGTTAATGAAGGTATAATTGGCTTATTAAACATGCTGAACTTGATTGGACACACATAGCAAACAACTTTGCTTTCTTATATCTTTATTTTATAGTCTCCTAGCTTTTCTAAGCACTCTCAAAAAAGAAAGTATCTTTCCCCATGTATTAAAAATGTCTGTCCAGTGTAATATCAAACTCTAATTTAAGGCATCCTCCAATATAAAACTTTTCCCCATGCCCAGCTCAGCCCTGGGGACAGGTGCCAGGGAGGAGAGATGAGTGATAGGTTTCATTTCTACTTCCTGCTCCCCTCATCCTTCCCTTGACTGCTGTAGTGAGGGGGTTGGGAGATGGGGGAGAGAAGGTCAAGAGTCAAGGGTCAAGGATGAGGAACTGGACATTGTAGTTTGATATTGGGGCCTTCTGGGTTGGCAGATACACAACTGCTGGCTGGTTGTGGGGGTACTTTTGAGACTTTTCTGAGGCCCATCACTGAGGCTTCTCATTTTTCAAAGTGTAGGAATGACTTGAGTCTCCTCTCCAAAGGAAAGGGATGGGAATGTGTTGAAATACACAGCACCGGGATAACTCTCTCTGTAGAAATATCTTTGACCTCCCAATGTATTCATCCCCCTCTCTTACAGAGCCTGGAGGTGGGAGGTGGGTTCAAGCTGGCAGAATTGGCAACTCAGTTTTTTAGCAAGTCCTGGGAAGGTGATCTAAAATGTGAGGAGTCTTGGCATCTGTTGAATGGTTTTGCCCTGTGGAGCCTTAACACTGAGACCACAGAAGTGGCCTTTAACATCCTCTTGCCAAAGCATCTGGACCTCTCAGCCAGAGAGAGGCCTAATTCAATAGCTTCTCAGCTGTGAACCCTGATTCCCACATATTTGGTGAGGAACCCAGGAGTTCATGGCATTTCGGTTCAGTGTGGCCCCTGCCCACAGGGATCTAAGTTTCTAGTGTGAGAAAAGACATAAACACAGGTTTAGTCTATATTATAGGTAAGCCATGCTCACCTAGATGTTTCCACGGCATTCATTTAACAAGAATTTATTGAGCCTACTGGATTATGGGGGTGGTGGCCAGGAAAGATTTCCTGGGGGTAGTGACATCTTCTGAGCTAGCTTTTGAAAGAGGGATAGGATATGCCCACAAAGGTGAGTGGTACCATCCTTAGGCTTGGGCAATAGGGGTCCTGCTCTGGCCCTTCTTGATCTGTATATCTCCATGGGGCAAGGGATGTGCAGGGCCAAGGGACAGGCCCACCCAGAACCCATGCCCTCCCTTGTAGAATCTACTGTGTCATGCTTGGGGTACTGAGGACCCTGGAATTCCCTGTCCATGTCTGCTTTCATGGCTTGTGTCGCCTATTCCCTCCTCCTAAGAGCAGACTGCAGCACCAGTGTGTGCACCCTCATGCCCAAGGGATGACAAAGAAGTGGCTGTTTGAGGATGGGATGGAAGGACTTGATATACAGCTCAACATTTCCATTAGCAAGAGACCCCTTGCCATGCTGGGATGGAGCTGGGAGTGAGAAAAGAAAGTGGGGAATGACTGAAGGCCAAAGGTCAAGGCCTGAGTGAGAATTCTGTATTTGAAGCTGAACTTCTAGGCCAATATCAAGATAGGATAGAACATACTTTATTTAACAATTTGTCTTGATTTGTAACTTTTAAATATTTACATTTATGGCATATGGGTGGCCATTTGTACTCTTGCCCCAGGTTCTGCAAATGTTAGGAACAGGACTGAAGGTAAACATTAATTTGGGTGATTGGATGGCTTCAGGTCATAGGGGAGAGAAGGTAGCTCTAGATTAATTAGAAAAGAATCCTAATTAAGAAGGAATCCAAGAATCAGATGAATTTTAATTGAAACCTGCAATTACAGGAAGGCTCAGGTCGGTGAGGTAGGATCAGCTGCAAGAAGGGAGATCAGGGTATTTGAGGTGAGCTATGTTGGAGGTGGCCTGTCTTGGATGTTTACTGATGGGGTCTTTCATGGAGCAGGACTTCAGAATACCACTGGCTGGAAGCATGGTGGCTCTCTCTGTTCGTAGGACCAATAGTATTCAGAGTACAGGCACCTGAAAAAGAAGGTTATCTAAGAAGGAAGAGAGGGCAGGTGGCCCCTACCCAGTTGTGTTATTCACTAATGATTCTGCTAATCAAGTAACAGATGTCACTCTGCTGCAATGGTCAGGATAAAGCTCGAGGTGACCACTGGGCTGGTACTTTTGCCTCCCATGGGAAGCTCTACATAGATTTAGGGAAATTGTAGAATTAACAGTGTTAAACTTGAGAACATAAGACTTAGAATTTGGGGAACCATGGTGTTTGAAAGTGACAGCTGGGATGGTAGGAGTGGCAAGATGAGGAGTTTCAGGCTTTTAAACAACATGTTTATTACTTTCACTGCTTTTTATAAGTCTAAATCCTCCAGTTTTGATTGTAATTGCCAGCTGCTATGTGATGGGCCTTTTTAATGGGCTGTATTTATAAATTTGGGCATTTGAATGTTAGTGGAGAGTTTATTTGAATTTTACAGCAGCTTGAATTGATAATAGTGTAAAAGGATGCTGGGCTTCACCCATTTAGCTCAGACACTGCTGTTTCTACCTTGTTTGGGGTGGGGGGCAGGGGGTGTCACCCCTGTACTCATTTGGATCTATTCTCTGAGTCCCCCTCTTCAGAGGTCTACTTCCTCTGTCCTTATGTGTGTGTCTTATGGGGAGGAGGTGGGCACAGCAGGTCTTTCTGAAGGGTGGTTGTGTCAACTACTGTGGAAATTACACATCTGGAGTCATTAGTCGACAGATCTGCCATCTCATGTCACATTGCCTTTGGCCACATTCTTGTGCAGTGACTCACATAAGTCCTGTCTTATCCTGCTCAGCCCAGGAGGGTTTGCTCGGTGCGACAACGTCCTGTTAGCAGCATAGCATATTACTTTTTCTTTGTTACTATGAAAGGAGTGAAGAGTTGAAAAGCCAGTGTCCTAGAGGATATGGAAAGCTGATTCTGATTCACAGTCTCCACCTGAACCATCCATCCATCTTTTTTCCCTTGATCGGCTCATGGAAATAGCCTTTATCCTACCTGCTCCTTTTATCTTTATTTCTTCTCCCCCTTAGCAACCCACAGCGCATCTTTAGTGCTCCTCACCACACTCCACACTCTTCATGAGTGCAGTTCCTTTCAGAGAAAGTGATTAAAATGTATGAGCGCTCACTGACCAGGGCTGCCTTGGACACGGCTGGCTGGATGGCAGAAACATAGACAATAAGCATCACTCCTGAGTGCTCACCGGCCTCACAGATGAACCTCGGCTCCGCTGGAGTAGAGGGAGAAAATGGGCTTCTCAGTAGTGCCTCTTGATGGGAGGGGGTGGGAGCATGAGATGGAGGTGAGGTGGGGGACAGGGAGGTGGGGGAGCATACACGTCCCGGATTCAGAGGCGCTCAAGAGCTGATCACTACACAACAGTGCAGCCTAAGTCTTCTGCCTGGGGTGAGGATGGGGATGTGGGGTGGACAAAATTCTATTTGACAGGACTCATGCGGGTATTTATGTGTATATGAGGGGCGAATTAATGGGTTCCTGTTGTATTGGTTTAAATACCTAAAAATCTAAAAACCACTACTGGCTTAAAAACATGGAGTGCTATGCACATGAGTGCTGATACGTTCAATCATGACTTTAGCTTGCTTGAGTATATATCTATTGAGCGAGTTTGGCTTGCGCATCTCTTGTGAATGTGTATGTATGTTTTCCTGGTACACAGTTACATGTGATTGGTCACAGGGAGATTTATGCACATTGGAGAGGCTGTAGGCCTTGGGATAGTATATTTGATTATGAATAATTCTCTTACCTGTGTTTTCCTGCTAGATAAACACATAAACAAAAATACCTCTTAATCGTTTATGTTTTGTTCCTGGCAAAGATTGGTGCAGGCAGATATGATCCTGAGGGAAATGCGGTTCCTTGGCTTTTCTGTATGGGGTTATTAAAAATGGATTTGCACATATATGTCTATATGCAAAGAAGAACATTCTGGGAGGATATACACCAAAATGCCATCTCTGCGTGGGGGTGTTATGGGGGACTGATTTTCTTCCTTTTATTTATCTGTATTTTCTAATTTTTCTGCAGTGAAATTGCTTTGTTGAAGTATTTAAAAATAGGTTAAAAATAATAGCATTATGGGCCAAGCCCGTGGCGCACTCGGGAGAGTGTGGTGCTGGGAGCGCAGCAGCGCTCCTGCCGTGGGTTCGGATCCTATATAGGGATGGCTGGTGCGCTCACTGGCTGAGCGCGGTGCGGCCAGTCTCAAAAAGGATTAAAAAAAATAGCATTATAATTGAGTTGGAGGGTTGATTTATATACGTAATTCTCTATCTCTAAAGAATAATCAGTTCTACTGCACGTTTTCAAAAGAAATGGAGTTTTTTTCTTGGTGAAAAAGAAAACATTCTTATAGACCACCCTTTCAATAAGAGGACAATTGACACAAATACAATTTGATAGGCTGGTATAATAATATTATTTATTAAGTACTGAGCATCTACAGTGTACTCGGAACTTTACACCTGTCACTCCCCATTATTACAACAGCACTGCATGGTAGATGGTATCATCCTCATTTGTAAATGGGGTACAAGGAAGTTAACCAGACTGCATAAGGCTGCATAGCAGGTGAGTGCTGGGCTGAGATTCGAGCAAATACCTGACTGTAAAATTTGGTTCTTCCCATGTGCCAGGCTGCCTGCCTCAGCATGAAGTCATGCAGGATCATTGAACTGGGATCTTGTAGGTGTTTGCTGTACTTTGTGATTGCTGTTTGTCCCCAGGCATCTCATTCTACCTCATGCCTGAATAGCAAAATGGCTCACACCTGTGCACCTTTTCTCCCAAAGGGCCCAAATGTTACTATTGCTAAATTCATTATCTGGTAAAATAAAAAATCTAACCAAATGATAAAATCAGCCAACGTTTATAGAGTGCTCACCATGTGCTAGATGTACTAAGTCTTTTATGTGAATTGTCTCATTATATTTTTACAGCAGCCCTGGGAGGTAGATATCATTATGCTCCTCATTTTGCAGATGCGGAAATTGAGGCATCAAGAGATCTTAACTTGTCGGGCCGGCCCGGTGGCGCACTGCTACAGTGCGCCGCTTGGGAGCGTGGTGGCGCTCCCGCCGAGGGTTCGGATCCCACATACAGACTGGTTCCCGCTCACTGGCTGAGCGAAGTGTGGGAGCAAAACCGAGGGTTGCGATCCCGTTGCCGGTCTCGGTCCGGTACGAGCGCGACACTGAGGGTTGCGATCCGTTGCCGGACACGAAAAAAGACAAAAAAAAAAAAAGGAGATCTTAACTTGTCTAGAAACACCCAGCCTGTGAGTATTAGAGCTGGTTTTAGGACCCAGGCAATCAACTCCTGTGGAGACTCTTTCTGGAAGAGAGGAGGGGTTATGCTGAATCCTAAAGAGTGTCTGAATCATTTAGTGTCTAGGCAATTCCTAATTTATAAGTGGATCTCTATATGGACAGAGTTTTTCAGTCAGCAGAGTTTTTTGCTAGAGCTTATCTTGAACTGTCACAGAATAAACCAGTTTCCAGTTAAAAACTGGATGGAGAACAATGATATTTAGGGAAGACAATTTAAGGGGTATCTTCTCTGCTTCTCTGGATGCGTTTAGTTCCATCCATGGGTCATAGTAGACCATAAGACGGTGACATTCTTGGACTACTTGACCTTAGCCACAAAAAATTGTCTTCATTAGGCTGTGTTTATATATTAACCTTCTAATTGTTTTTGAAGGTTTTGACAAAATCATCTGCAATATACCACTTATGTAAGTATCTGTAAGAATTTTGTCTCTTGAGTTTTGTACTAAGAAAAGCTTTGGCTTCCTTGAGAAGAGAGTTTGTATGTAATTCCACCTGTGTCCATCTTTACCATCAGCCTGTGTCCGTCCACCTTTACCGTGGCTGCCAGGAAGCTTGGCACTAGAAAGACAGTGTGTTCAGTAATTAGGGCCTGAGATCTTGGTGTCAGACTGCTTGGGTTCCAGGCCTGGTTCTTCCACTCACTAACCAGTGACCTTCAGCAGTTTCTTAACTTCCCTGTTTTTCAATTTCTTTTCCTATAAAATGGAAATGATAATACCACATTTCCTTGATTCTCAGCCACACATTTTTTTGTTTATTTTAGCATCACCGAAATCAATGTGTTTATCATTGTTTAACTGGCAGTTTTTTCCTTCTCGATGATGCCTTATGTTTATCTAAATATGGCATCTCCCTCATTGGATTATTCCAAGAGGTACCATGTACACTTCACTTAGCACATGGATGCCATTACCTTCTTTTTTCACACTCAGTCCCAGGAACCATCGTCATCCGTATTGGTGGCTCATCAGTTTTCCTCCTTTTAACTGTTCTCCCCCTTTTATCTCAATGTCATTCATTTCGTTTTGTCTGCTTCTTTTGAAAGCCAGTGCAAATGAATTGCAAAAAAAAAAGGGGGGGGGAAGAGACAGTGTTTAAGATGCATTGATTATGGTTACCACCAGTTGAATCTACCTAGAATAATAAATAATAAAAATAATAAATACCATCCTCTTGGGCAAGAGAATAACCAAGTCCATGCCCACATGTTCTTGTACCACAGGAAAAGAAATAACGACTATCAGTTGTTGGGCTAATCCCAGGGACACCACTGAAAAAGTGGCTTGGTTGAAATCAAAGATTATTTCTCTGGTTAATAACTGTGGGTCACAGAAAGTCTGAACCTCTTTCTACTCCGCTGAGCATGATTAGGAGAGACTGCTTTATGCTGTTTTATATTGTTCTCTATGGCACTTTTCCTAAATGCTTTGTTCTTTGCTCTCTAAACAATTACAATTATTTTAAACTCCTGCTACTTAGTGGCTCAGTAGCTGCTGGAATGAGGATTGGCCAATTCTGCCCATTATTAACAAGAAAATTTTTAAAAGTTGTCTTCCACTTTGCCTCAGGTGCAGTTCTAGAATCTCTACTTCATAATGTTTCTCTCCTTGTGCTGTATTTCTGGTGCCAGGTGGGAGGGAGCCAAATGGAATGGAAAGGAGCAGAGAGAGGTTTGTTTAGTGCCTGCTCTGTGCCAGACTCTTGCTTGGCAGTTGACACATGCCGTCTCATTTGATCCTAAGATAATACTGTGAGCAGATATTATTGTCTCCTTTTTACAAATGAAGAAACAATCTCAAAGTAGTTAAGTAATGTGTTTAAGATAACATGATCAGTGAATGCTAGATCTATGATTTAAATGAAGTCCAACCTGGTTCCAAAGCCCATAATTTTTCTGTTAATACTTCCCAAAGTCCTCATTCTTTGCCATTTCTTTGTTCATTCATACTTTCTTCTGTTTATTCAGGCATTCAATCATTCATTCAGCCAGAAAACATTTATTCATTGCTTGCTCTGTGTTGGGCACTGTGCTGGGCCCTTAAGATAGCAAAGATGAATAGGACTCAGTCTCGCCCCTTACATGCAGACACGCCAACAGTGACACATTGTAGGCATGACTGCCTGCAGAGCTGTGTGTGTGTGTGTGTGTGTGTGTGTGTGTGTGTGTGTGTGTGTGTGTGTGTGTGTGTGTGTGTGTGTGTGTGTGTGTGTGCTCATGTGCACGTGTATCTGCTTTTCTACAAGTTAGCTGGGGGCCTCTGTACTTTTTCCTCTGGATAACATAACCTGCTCAAATAAGTCAGCATTCACATCTCCCCATCCCTGCCATGTCTCTTTAAGTTCACTCTCTATACTGCAGCCAGAGTGATTTTTCCAGATACACATCTGCTCATATCACTTTCCCACTTAAAACTCCTTGATGGCTCTCGATGGCTCCAGGATAAAGTCCAGACTTCTTAGCAAGACTTACCAGCCCCTTCTTGACCGTGCTGCATCTCCCCTCACCTTGAAGTGCGTTATTCAGCTATATGGAATTTCTGTGATGCTCTCAGGACTCAGTGCAGATTTTTAGCCCTCCCAACCCCAAGTCTTTGATCCAGCTCTACTGAACTTCTTCTCCGTAATCTAAGAACATGCCACGTACTTCTGAGCTCTGGCCTGTTGCCCTGCCTTAAACATCCTTCCTCCACCTTACCTCCCTACTCCCACTTGACCTCCCTGTCTTCCTTCACCAGCACTTCCTGTAGGAAGTATTCCCTGATGCCAGAGCCTTGTCCAGAGGTCCCTGCTGTGTGTTCCCACACCTGCGTGCAGACCTAGTTGGAGCACTTGTCACAGAGATTTACAACCTTGTGTAGATTTGTCTGTCTCCTTTGTTGGCCTATAAGTGCCTTATGGGCAGGGGCTTGACCTCGTTCTCCATTGAGTCCTCATCAGCTGGCACCCTGACTGGAACATAGTAGGAACTTAATAAACAAAATTGAGTGAGTGAATCATCAATTCATATGCCAGTATGAAAAAAACTATTTATGCTTTTGTATGAGTGTGCATTGAAAAATGGTTAGCTTTTTTCTTATATTTTTTCTTGGCTAAGTTGATTGACCTACACCTGACAATCCAATACACAAAAGAGGACTAGTTAAAACCTTTGCGACGCAACAGCAGTCAGAGGAAGAGGTGAGGGGTGGGAAAGGCTATGTAGGATTTACTGAGACAAGAATGTCGGTATCTTTAGTTCTATAAAAGCATGTTGTGATTAACAAGTAGGAAACAACAAAAGCACATTCATGCTGATGCAGCAACTCAAGCATTTTTATTAAAAAGCATGTCCAGCAGAGAGAGTGGCCGTGGAGTTTGAAGGAGGACATAGGGATGGTATATGCTGCATTAAATCAATGGTAGGTATGAAGTGGGAGAGCTCCAGGAGGTTATTCGGTTTGCTTGCTTGGTGCAGAAGTTCCTCATGGGAGAAGCAGCCATTGGTAGGGCCCTTGGTGAAGAGTCTTGGCTGCCAGTTGAGTAGTTTGTCATGGTTATTTGGACACATGGCAGAATCCCAAACATCGGATTCCAAGAACAGTGCTGCCATTTGTATTTCGTGTTCATTACTTCCTCTGTCTGGGCAGTGTTGATAGCTTTAATTTTTTGCTTCTAGATCAGCTATACTGAAAATCTACCATGGGGTGATAGACGATGGTTTTATTTTGAGAGTGCAGAGGAAAAATAATGGTGACACCCTGCAGTGAGCAAAGTGGAACACCCTGGAAGCCTGCCTTGCTTGTCTCATACCATCCCCGAGTTTTGGTGAACAAGAGGGTGAAAAACCCTGCAGTTAAAAAAGAAAAAGGAAAAACAAAAAAACCCAAAAACCAAACAAACAAAAAACACCAAACCAAAACAAAAAACTTATCTCTTGAGCTCCTTGGAGTAGGGCACTGTTTGCAGCCACCCTGTCATTAATTCCCTGCCTGTACCTACATCCCTTTCCAGACAGCCACATTTTTCCACTGACAAAACATTTAATTCTCTGTGACATTTCTCCATCATTATAAATAGCAGGGAATATTAAATCATTTTTTAAGTGCCAAAGCTTTTTTCGCCCAGTGGGGCTATAGCAGTTGAGCATAGCCATTTGGATGCTAAAACAGATCGATTGGCAAGTATTACACTTAGCTCTTCAAAGAGAACTGCTGATTTTAGCATGTTAGGAAGTTTCACAAGGGTGTACATTTTCATGTTTTTCTCCTGTCAGTAGTTTCCATGGCACCAAAGTTTTTTTTTTTTTTCTTTTTGTCTTTTTTCGTGTCCGGCAACGGATCGCAACCCTCAGTGTCGCACCCGTACCGGACCAGGACCGGCAACGGGATCGCAACCCTCAGTGTTGCTCCCACACCTCGCTCAGCCAGTGAGCGGGAACCGGTCTGTATGTGGGATCCGAACCCTCGGAGGGAGCGCCGCCGCGCTCCCAAGGGGCGCGCTGTAGCAGTGCGCCACCGGGCCGGCCCGGCACCAAAGTTTTTTGTGTAGCAGTTGACACTCCAGGGTAGCTCCAATTATCTCTAAGGGTGTCACATAGTTTGGGAAAAATTATCAAAAGGAAATTAGATTCAATTCACTGTAATTATGGGAAATACCAAGCTCTAGCAGGGAGTGTTGTAGAGTCACCAGCCAGCACCTGATGTGGTACCTGTCAGGATACACCTGTGTCATCTCAGATCTGGGACACACCTGTGGCCTGAGATCTATCACTGTCTCATTATCTGGAACGATGCCATATCAACAGCATACTTACCTTGTTCTGATCCTGTATCTCTTCCTGTCTTTTGATCCTCTTTTATGTACCGGTGAGTGATGTTCATTATTTATAAAACAGCGAGAAGATTAAATTTTGTGAGTGTTAATTAGCATTCTCAGCACTGCTTTAAAAATATATATCATAATGAACTCTTCTCGGCTAGAATATGGTGTTCTATAGTCATAATTCTGACTTCTGTGCCACTGTAATTTCCATGAGTAGACTTTACTGCTCCCTAGTCCTGTGTAGAATGAAGATACTGGGCTTATTAATTTTTTTAGTGTTGTAGGAACATCAACAAATAGTTTTTAAAATGTTCCTAGGAATGTAGAAGAAGTAAGTGTTGGAAGCGGGTACAGTAATGTGCTCTGGGTTGTTTTGACTCTGGGCAAAAGTGGCCCCCATGTTGAGAGTTTTTAAAATTTATTTGTTTTACTTTCTTATGTAACAGCTTTATTGATATATAATTTGTATATCATAAAATCCACCTGTTTAAAGTGTACAATTCAGTGGTTTTTAGTATATTCACAGAGCTGTGTAACCATCACCACTATCTAATTTAAAAATATTACCATCACCCCCAAGATAAACCCCGTATCTGTTAGCAGACTGCCCACTGCCCCCTCCTTCCAGTCCTAAGTAACCACTAATCTGCCATCTGTCTCTGTGGATTTGCCTGTTCTGGATATTTCATGTACATGGAATCATACAATATGTGGTCTTTTGTGTGTAGCTTCTTTTACTTAGCATGATGTGTTCAAGGTTCATCCATATTTTAGCAAATATCAGTACTTCACTCCTTTTTTGTTGCTGAATACTATTCTGTTGTACAGACATAACACACCCTGTTGATCTGTTCATCAGGTGGTGCAGACTTGTTTTTTCCCCCACTTTTTGGCTATTGTGAATATTGCTGCTATGAGCATTCATGTACAAGTTGTTGTGTGGACATATGTTTTCAATTCGCTTAGGTATATACTCAGGAGTGGAATTGCTGGGTCATAAGGTAATTCTATGTTTAATCATTTGAGGAACTGCCAAACGGTTTTCCAAAGTGGCTGCATCATTTTACTGTCTCATCAGCAATATACGAGGGTTCTCATCAGTACTTGTTATTGTCTGTCATTGATTTTAGCCATCTTTAGCCATCTTAGTAGGTGTGGAGTGGTATCTCATTGTAGTTTTGGTTTGTGTTTCTCTAATGGATAATAATGTACAGCATCTTTTTGTGTGCTTATTGACTGTTTTTATATCTTCTTTGGAGAAATGGGTATTAAAATCCTTTGGTCCTTTAAAAATTGTATTATTCGTCTTTTTATTGCTTAGTTGTAAGATTTCTTTATATGTCTGGATATAAGTCCCTTATCAGATATGTGGTTTGCAAAGATTTTCTCCCACTCTTTGGATTTCCCTTCCTTCCTTCCTTCCTTCCTTCCTTCCTTCCTTCCTTCCTTCCTTCCTTCCTTCCTTCCTTCCTTCCT
>NW_007726232.1:834665-891030 GCF_000696425.1 Galeopterus variegatus | reverse complement strand
TCCCTCCCTCCCTCCCTCCCTCCCTCCTTCCTTCCTACCTTTAATAAAAAACAAACAAAAATGGGAATGGTTGCTTTCTACATTTTCAGGTTGAGGTTTCACTTTCTTGATGGTGTCCTTTGAAGGAAAATATTTTTAATTTTGATAAAGTTCAACTTACCTGTTCTTTTTTCCTTTCGTTGCTTGTGCTTTCGGTGTCATATCTAAGAAACCAACACCTAATCAAGGTCATGAATATTTACTCCTATGTTTTCTTCTAAGAGTTTTATTGTTTTAACTCTTATATTTAGGTCTATGATGCATTTTGGATTAATTTTTGTATATGGTGTGAGATAGGGGTCCAACTGCATTGTGTATTACCTGTGTATACCCAGTTGTCCCAGTACCATTTGTTAAAAAGACTATTTTGTCCTCATTAAATTGTCTTGGTGCCCTTATGAAAATAAATTGACCGTAAATGTGAGGGTTTATTTTTGGACTCTCAGTTCTATTACATTGGTCTATTCGAGGGTACTTCAAAAAGATTTGCATTATCTTTTAGTTCTGTTTTTCCACATCCTTTTCAGGTACCCTTGTATGTCTATCCTCATGCCACCACCACACTGTCTTGCTTGCTGTAGCTTTATAGTAAGTTCTGAAATCAGGAAGTGTGAGCCCTTTGGCTTTGTTTTGCTTTTTCAAGATTGTTTTGGCTATTTTGGGTCCCTGAGAGGAATTTTTAATGCTAGAGTGCCACTTCTACTCAAGATTCTGGCTGCAGAAAGAAGGGGGCAGTACTGCTGCAGTGTGATTTAGTGGTTTGTCAGGTGTCCATGGTAACCCAGGTGTTTCAGTCAGTCTCTTGCTTTCTGAGTGAAATCTTTTTGAATACCACCACCCTGAAACTTTTCATGGCCTAGGGAAGCTGAAGGCCCTTCTCTGGACTTTTCTGAACATCTTCAGACTCATGATCCCAGGATCTCCCCTGTCTCTAGCACCTGCATCTGGGTGTGCCATTTTGGATTCTTCCTCCACGTCATCCTTGATGGCAAACTTAGCTGCTTATTGGTTCTACAAGTCATGCAGTCAGGCCAAGCATTTTGCAACTTTGTGAAAATTTGGGGATCACTTGGAGTAGTCATGCAGGATGTATCATTCTTCTATCTCCATCAACCCTTCTTCTCTCTCTGAGTCTCTTCATTCTAGACCTCCTCATCCTTGTTTCCAGTTTTTGATGTTCAAGTAGACAGAACGGCTCTACTCTCTTAGATGCCTCATTCAGGCTTTGAATCCGAAGGAGCTCAGCATAGTCTTTACTCAACAGTGGAAGTCTTCTCTAAGATCTCTCGCTAGAAGTAGTCTTCTTACCAACTGCTAAGGAAAAAACCATTTCTCCATCTTCTTTCATGTGTTGACTCGCAGCAAAGTTTGTTGGCCCTATCAGGGACTTAATTTTAGGAAGGAACAGGGAGCCAGGTTTCTGAGGTTCCTTCTGGGTCTAACATTCTGTGAGTCTCTAAGCCCTTGGATTCCTTATCAGAGCCTTGTGAACATTTCTATGAAAGTAGTCAGATAGCGGCTTAAACATACAAGGTTTTGTTCTCTCATGTAAAAGAGCGGAAATTGGGCCGTCCAGAGCTGAGATACAGGCTCCTTTCATCTTGTTGCTCTGCTGTCCTGAATACTACCTCATGATCCAAGGTGGCTGCTCAAGTTCCATACATCATGTCTACATTCCTTTCAGCAGGAAAAAGAAAGAGGCAAAGACAAAGTCCCTCTTCCCTTTAAGGACACGTCCTGGGAGTAACATACAACGATTCTGCCTACATTAATTGACCCACACTTAGTTATATGGACTCACAAAAGAGGAGATTGAGAACTGTCATTCCAGGGGCCATGTGCCTCACTAATATCAGAGTGTTCTAATACTAGAGGAGAAAGAGAAATGGGCATTAGAGAAGACAGTCAAGAGCCTCTGCCACTCACCCCAAGAGCAGAGGAGACGGATCTCAGATCCTAGAGAGGTCAGTGAGCATAGCCTAAAATAGTTGCTGCCTGCATGCCAAAAATTTCTTGGCTAAATAAGTCTCATATTTTTAATCTTAAAACTCTGTGCACGTTTTGCAGCACAGTTCATAGTATATCTAAGTTTCTCATACTGTAAAACCTAATAAGTAAAGTTAGTGCTTTGGGAGGATTTGCCATGGTTAGTTGCTGTGGTTTTCCGCATTTCCTACTATGCCTCTGCTTACCCCAAGGCTGTGTTTCCAGTTTGGGAAGCAGGGCTTTCTCGGACTTGGTGATAACACTTCACTCCCAGTAAGCCTGGCTTTAGGTCCATGAGGCTCTGTGGGCCTTCAGATTCCAGTGCATGGCTGTGAACACCAGTAGGGGCTGCCTTTGGAGGCAGACACCCTATGTATTAATTCGTTTCTGTTGCTTATGACAAAATATACAGAACTGGGTGATTTGAAAAGAAAACGAAATTTATTGCTTACAGTTTCTGAGGCTGGGAAGTCCAAAGTCCAAGGAATACGTCTAGTGGTGGTGACAGTGACCCAGGGGTCTCACAGTGCAAGATAGTGGAAGCAGAGAGAGAGAGAGAGAGAGAGAGAGAGAGAGAGAGAGAGAGAGAGAGAGAAAATCCTCATTCACTCTCCTTTTAAAGCCCTCCAAACCACGCCCCTGACCACCACTATTAATCCATTCACTACGTTGTGGTCCTATAGTCTAATCACCTTTTCAAGCCCCCACCTTTCAATTACGATAATAGGGTTTCCCACCCTCAACAGTTACAGTGGGGGTTTAAGCTTCATTTAGGTTGTGAGGGGAGGAGGGGGAATCTAGTCTATAGCACCCTGTAATTACCAAACCTGAATGAAGCACAGTGCAGGGTATAAAATAGGGGCACAAGAAACATTGTTTGAAAGGATGCAGAGCAAATGAGTCAACTGTACCTACACTCCAGTCTTGGCTGTAGTATCCATTTGGGGCTTTTCTGATGCTTGTTCACATTAATCCATCAAATACTTATTGAGCACCTACTAGGTGCCAAAAAATCAAGGATTTGGGGAAGTCAAGGATGAATAACTAGGGTTCCTACCTTCAGGGAGCTTCCATCTAGTGGGGAAAGCAGGAAGCAAACAGAAATTTCAATACAAGGTATTAGGTGCTGTAGGGTCAAATCTGGACACCAAGGAAGCACATGGGAGGGGCACCTAACCCGATCTTGGAGAGCAGGGGAGACTTCCTGGAGGAGGCGGTGTCCAACGTGTGTCTTAAAGGTTGCGTAGGGGTCATCATGACATTGAAGAAAGAGAGAAATGCGTGTGTGAAGGCTCATTGGCGAGAGGAACTATCAATAAAGTGCCCTGAATATAGTTATCTTCTCAAAGCCCATTCGATTATCTCACTCCTGTGCCCAGCAGCCTTCGGTAGTCCCCTTTGCCTAAAGAATGCAGTCCCCTCTTCTGGGTGTGGCATTCAAAGGCTCTCCACCCATTTTGTCTCCTACCCGTGCTCTGTTCTTGTCATATTGGATTATTTCCCATACCCTGAACATGTTCCTCATTCTCCCATCTTGGCTGATTTTAGATTCTCTGTCTAGAATAACCTTTCCTATCTTCTCCACTGGTCAAATCCTACTACCTTATGTGGAGTCCCATCTAAAATGTCGCATTGCTGGGCAGCTTTAAATTTGTTCTGAGTTAGACTTACTTTGCCCGCCTCTTCGATTCCAGAGCTCTTATCTTTTCATATGCAGCACTGATTATGTCCAGTCATATACTTTAACATATACCTGTTTTCCTTGCCCATTGCAAGAAGTTGCTCTTCTGTGAGCAACTTGAGGGTGGGGGGCGCAAGGCTAATTCATCTTTATGTCCTACACAGTGTCTGCCACATGCAAAATCCTGAGATTGACATGAAAGAGCACCTACTTTAGACTCAACTCTGGGTTCGACTCTCTACTCTGGCATCAATGTTGTGCCTTGGAGAAGCCCCTTAATCTCCCTGGGCTCCCAACTTCCTCATTTGTAAAAGAGAGATAATGATAATAACCACATTGGGAGTGGGTTGGGTGATTAAATGAAAGAGCATAAGTGAAGTGTATTGCATAGAAACTGGCACACAGTAGGTGCTCAATAAAAACCTGCCAAATGAAATGGCTGCAGCTGATTTCTCCTGTTTCTTTTGGTCCTGCCTTTTCCAGGCCAGGGCCTGTCATCTTTATAAACACTCCAGAGTAAGGAATGGTGTAGGAATTCTAATTATTTGGTGCTATAGACTTTTCTGTTAATTAAGGAGCACTGCACTATTTTAAACTTTCAGGGGAATATCCAAGGGAATTGAAAGCCTTGCAGAATATGTATCTTCAGGGAACGTGGTGTTGAAAGCTCTGGGTGTGTGCGTTTGCTGGTTGCTGCTGTGGAGCTGTGAACATTTAAAGCAACAAGCATGAAGAAGTGGGCATGTCTCATTCTCCTGCAATGATTTTCTGAGCAGAGAGGGTCCAGACTGTATATACCCAGTAACCCACGTGATCTTTGAAAACCTGGAAATCCCACACAACTGGTCTGGGCGACAGCCTGTGGGAGAGATGGCAAGTTTGAATGCCACTCAGGAAATCTATTACTGTACTGAAAGCGGCAAGCTGCCAAGTGGCGCCTTTAAGGGGAATGAGAATCTGCAGTTTTGTTGAAAGAGAAGTTTACTCTGCAATCAGGGACTTGGCTAATGAACACACAGGCCATGGAGATTACAGAATAAGGCATTTAGATGAATGAATGGGGGTGGCTTGTGCTTATGGACAGGGCTCACCTCCATCTCTCCTTGTGGGCAGCTGAGAGCCTGAAGCCAGACAGTGGACTAACATGAACCTCAAGTTTATAAACCAAAGGTTAAGTTCAGAGAGGTTATTCAAGCAAAGGAGGAACAGGTAGATGCTATAGGACCAGGATCCAGAGCAGTTCTGATGCAGTAATCTTTTAAAAACATGTCAGATCATGTCACCCTTTTGCTTAAAACTCTCCAGTGATTCCTGCTGTACTTAGAATAAAATTCAGACTCTGTACAGTAGGATACTGGAAACTACCTGTCCTGTCCTTTCTAACCTTGTTCCTAGCTCACTGCACTTTAGCGGCTAACCCTGGAATTCACTAAGCTCATTAGCATTTCATGACCTTGAATTTCCCTCTGCCAAGCTCACTGCACACAACCCTCGACCCTGCCAGCTCCTGCTTATCATTCAGGTCTCAGGTCAGATGTCACCTTAATGGGGCCTTTCTTGGGCACCCTATTACAAATAACTTTTCCCCAGCATCACTCTGAAACATTTTACCCTGTTTTATTACTACATGAACATCTCTCATTTATTTAGTTACTTATTTGCTTGTCTATTGTGCAGTATGCATAAAGCAAATGTACTTCACAGGGCCTGGTTTTCCAAAGCCTTGCAGTTTCAAATATTGACCTTGCAAAGGACAGGAAATTTTCCCCAGGCTACAGTCTCTGTTGTAAGATAAGGAATTGTAACACAGCAAGGTTGCTGGCCTAAAGACAGACAGGTTACTGATTGATATGTAAAGATACTGGGAAATTGCTGTAAGAAGAGAATGTTTGCCAAAATCAAGCTTTTGTTAGTGGATCGACTTAACTTCTTGAAAACTGCATTATAGAATGTCACCTTGCTTTTCTTACTGAATGTTACCAGCTTCTATTGTTAAACTTGGTAGACTGTACTTAGAAAAAAACCCACCTATGTTCTCTTCCTGCAACTTCCTGGTCTGGAGAATAAATGTGGGAAGAGAATCCCAATTCGTGGTTAATTTCCCAAATGGAAGAAATGCCTCTATCTTGAGGGTTCCAGGAGATTAACACCTTTTGGGGGCTTCTCACTGCTCAGAAGAGATGGGCTTTGAGTAATCTTTGGCGGCTCTGTCACCCAGGGAAAAGGGGTGACAAATCCGTGGGAGGCAAAGCAACAGTCTATTATATGTCTCTTCCATTAGAATGGAGGCTCCATGAGAGTACACCTGTGTGTTTTGCTCTGTACTATATTCCTGGCACCTGAAACAGTGCTAGGCACAGAGTGGGAGCTCAATACATAAGTGATTGAGTAAATGAATGAATAAAACCAGCAAACTGAGGACTGGGGGCCCAGACTAAAGTTCCAGCAACTTGGGATCCTTGACCACCAAAGGCAGTAGCACCCCAGGATCCAGGCAAGGAGATTGTTGCTTTAGTAACAGCAGAGCTGCATCAGTAGGAAGAGAGCTGGTCAGCTTCCTTCTCTGGAGGAGTCTCCCTACTGCCTCTTTGGTGGGGCCTGGGCCCAAGGAGGAGGAGATGTGTCTACCTTGGTGGAATGGACCCCCACTTTTGGCACACTGAGAAGGGGAGCTGGGCAGCCTGTCTCTGGTACTTTAGAAAAAAAGTGAATGTGCGTTTAACAAGATGTAGAAATACAGTGAGGTATGACTCACAGAAATGTTCTCTCTGACCTTCTGCCCAGTGGGATGGAACACAGTAAATTTCAAGATGTAAGATGTTTAATGTAGGTTCTTATAAAGGCACAGTGATGAATAATCTGTGGTGGAGTGTGTCTGTGTGGGGTGCCAGGCGCATGCATGCACACACACCTGCACAAGTCCCTTTGCACCCAGTTCTCTTTGGCTAACTCTCCCTCTCACTTTTCCAGGCTTGTCAAGGTGTCATTTGCTTTGGAATCCATTGGGAGCCAAGTGAGGTGCTCTTGTTGGGTGATCCCCGTAGATGGCTCTGTCTGAGCACATCCTACCCTCCTGGGATTGTCAGTTACTTTTTCCCTCCCTCCCTCTGCAGGACTGTGAGCTCCTCTAAGGACTGTGTAATTTGTCTTTATACCCCTGTCACCCAGCACTGCATCTGACTTACAGTAGGTGCTTAATAAATGTTTGCTGAATGCACAAATGTGTGCACACACACATATGTCACTGTAGGAACATAGTAGATCTTGTCTAAGTTCACAGAACCAAGGAACAGCCCCAGGGGTACAGGGCACCTGCTTTACTAAAATAGGTGGAGACCTGTGAACTACAGGTAAGACTAGTGGTCCATATTTGGTCAGAAGGCCACAGTCCAGCCAGAGGGTGTGTTGGCTTATCACATGAAAGGGCAAAGCTTAACTTTTTCTCTATTTACTTCTCTACAGTAAAAGGACATGCGGGAGGGGGAACCCAACAACGTTAAAATCATTGTCTCCTATGGTATGCAGATTCCCCTGTCCTTGATCTCACTGATGACATGGTATCAATTGCAACACCTGCAATCCTGCGGCAGCAGCTGCCAGCAGAAGCCGTGCTCACAGGGCTCTTAGAGAGGCAAGTTTTGTTCCAGCCTGACAGGCATGGCTGGCTTTGCAAGCCCTGGAACAGGCAAAGGTTTCTGCAAAGCTGTGTCTTGCAGAGATTGCAGTTTTGTTTAGGAAAAAACACAGATTGTCCTGAACCAGTTGAGGGAAGGAGCAGAGAGAAAGGTTTTTTTCAGGCTTTGCAGAGCCGTTATAACCACATGGTGTGGATTTTCAGAGCTAACGGGTTCTGCCTGCAGAAGGCTGCATAGCAACAAGGGAGGAGTCCTCCATTTCTGTCCTTTTAAAGAGCTGATCATGGATAGCAATGGCATTTTTCCCATCTGATATTTATGTTGTCCTTCATGTAAAGTGTAATCTATGATTTTGCTTTATGCGGACTGATAGAATGACCACAGTCCCAAGCCCTCCACTTGAACTTTGAATCTTCAAAATATCCCTAGAAGCAGGTACTATTATTATCCTCAATTTCACAAATGAGAAAACTGAGACTTGGGCACATTGCACCTAAAGTCACCCAGTGAAGAAATGACAAAGCCAGAATTTAAACCCAAAGCAGGTAAAGACATATATGGGGTATATGCAAATCTGCATATCTTCAGATTTTTCTTTTTCACCAGTGATCATTATGAGGTCTTTGTCTTCTTTGCCTTGGCTTGAGCGGAGAAGAGACACAGCCAAGGTCGTTGAAGTGGACACCTTCTGTGGATTTGCCAACTGGGGCCTGGCTGGGTTGGAGGTTCCTGGGGTGGGAACCTTCAGCTGCACTTGTGGCAACTGAGGAGGCTCTGGGGCAAGGCCAGAGGGCATGCAAGTGGCACACAGACCACCTGTAGTCACCACCTGGCCTTTCCCCATCTGCGATTGGCCGGCATTAGGAAGAAAAGCCTGAACGTGGAATTTATAAATGGCTTGTTGAGAGAGGGGATAGGGGGACATCCAATCCACGTTGAGAGAGGCTGGCAAACAGTGAAATCAAAAAGTAAGGCAGCAGTGGGCAGGAGGTCAGGGCTGCACAGATGACAAGCTGGCCTTGAAGTGGCTGAGCCAAAAAAAAAAAAAAAAAAAAAAAAAGAATAGGAAGTGCCAGAAATGGAAAATCAGTGGGAAATTTAAAGGTTGAATTAGAAAATCTGAAATGAAAGAGCATTGGGGGATAAGAGAAGGCTTTCTGTTGTATTGGAATGAAAGAGAGAAAGAGCTTGTTATTCTCAAAACTTTTTTCCTGTTGTTCAGAGCATAATCCTAAGTTTGGAAATTGAATTCTGCATTTTTAGCAGAAGAATTGTTGGGAGGGAGATCAGGAGCCAGTGCTGGTCACATTTTGATAGAGGATTGAACTGATTTTAAAAGGGGGTGGGAGAGAAAGAAGAACAAAAGGTAGGATTGTCAGGACCCAGCAAGGGTAGGAGAATAGAGCCTCCTCAGAACTCTACCTTGGGTCTCCATTTAAAAATTGCAATATGTTTAACAGGGAAGAACTTATTCTGAAAGGTTAGGCTGCAGGAAATATCCTGTTAGCTTATTTTTCTAAATCAAGTTTAATTTGGCTTCAACTCTCCACTTCCCAGGGTTGGAGGGAGGGTCATATTAACTATATGTGTGTTAAAACAGATTTATTGAAAAATAATTCACATAAAATAAAATTCACCCATTTAACGTCTATAATTCAATGACTTTTCGTATATTCACAGCGTTATGCAACCGACCTCCCCACAATCAATTTTAGAACATTTTCATCACCCTGAAAAGAAACCCTGTACCCATTAGCAGTCACTCTCTGTTTCTCCCCAACTCTCTCAGCCCTAGGCAACCAGCAGTCTGCTTTCTGTCTCTATGGATTTGCCTAATTGATTGGCTTCTTTCTCTTAGCGTACAATGTATGCAAGTCTCCTCTGTGACATAGCATATATCAGAACTTCGTCCCTTTTTTATGGCTGAATAATATTGTGTGGACATACCTTACTTTATTTATCCGTTCATCAGTTGATGGACCTTTGGGTTGTTTCCACCTTTTAGCTATTAGGAATAATACTGCTGTGAACATTTGTGTACCAGTTTTTGTGTGGATGTGTATTTTCATTTCTCTTCGTGTATACCTGGAAGTGTAATTCACGAGTCATAGGGTAACTGTACGTTTGGGATGTTGTTTTTTCGTCCCTAAGGTTATAACAGAGGTACAAGGGGTTACCAGGTATTTGGGGGAAGAATCTCTGGTTTTCAGTCCGCATGGAAACCACAAGATGCTCATTGCCCAAGTCTGTGTGGTCCATTTGAAAGTTAGTGGTTCTGCTATTCTCATGTCTTCTGAGTCTCCCTGTGCCAAACTCTGTGATGAGACTGGCACTGTTTGCCAAGGCTGGGGTCCTTATGATTTTGTTCCTTGGCAGCCATGTGCTACCCTTGTCAGGAGCCCAGCTCCCTCCGAGGCTATCATGTGGAACTAAGAATCAGTCTTTGCTGCTACTTAAAGGACACGGCACCATCACCATCCTCCATTAAATCTACCATTGGCAACTTCCTTTTTTTTCCCCGTAGAACTGTACCAGCATTGAGTTTTACCATTTGTATTTATTTTAGTTTAATATGGTTAATGATATCTTAAAGTTGTTTTACTTTGTTTTTCTGTAATGTCTAGAAATAATACATTTCTCTTTATTTTATTTTTCCTGTTTAGATTTTCTTTAGGTTAAGTGAACCGTTCATCTCTCTCCCACTTAATGAATAGAATCTGGGCTTTTTGTATATATTTATATCAGTTCTTTATATATCCTATTTTGATCAGTAAAACATTTATTGGTTATGTTTGTCCTATTTCCACATTACCTTTTATGTGTTTATTTCTCAAATTCATTGCTCTTTTCTCTTTTATGTCTACAGTAGTAAGAACATTATCTCCTCTTCGCTTTCCATTTTTAATATAATTCAGATGGTTTTAATGCATAATCTGTTGCCCTTTTTGAAGTTTATTTTGTATCACCAGGACCTCAAGTACAATAAATCATTTTTATTTAAGTTGCCATTTAACAATAGTTCTTTTTTCCACTTTTGTATTGCTTCTAGTATGTCATTTATTGCATTCCTTTAATAGTTTGAATTCTGTCTGTGGAGCATGTGCCAGCCCAATGATACTTGTTTTTAATACAGCTCCATACAATTTCAATAATTGCAGCTCTATAGTTGGCAATCCAGTAAGAGAGACCCACCCTTATTTTGTTAAAACAAAGTCTCTTACTCCTTATTCCTCCAGATGAGTTTTACTATGGTGCTTGTCTCATTCTACAAAGTGTTTCAATAGGGTTTAATGGATATTGAATTAATTTACAAGTTAATGTGGGACATATTTTCATCTCTACCACCTGAACCAGCTTTATACCCTTACCTGCCCCTCATGTTAACTGCCCTATAATTCCCAGTTCCCTTTCCTCCTCCTCTTTCTCTCAGAGGAAGTTTTACTCTGGGAACAGGGAACATCACTGAATTTATTCAAGTTTTCTTTATATCTATATCTCTTAACAGAGTTCTATACTTTTCTTTAAGTTTTGTGTGTCTCAAGTTAAATAAATATGCAGACATCTAAAGTTTTGTATTACTATGGAAAACAGTATGGAGGTTTCTCAAAAAATTAAAAGTAGAACTACCATATGATTCAACAACTAACTCCACTTCTGGGTATATATCCAAAGAATCTGTATGTTTTAAGATTGGTATTGGATTAAACCTTACTTGGTTTTATTTCTCTTGGTTTAAGACATTTGTACATTTTTTATTTTGGCAAATTTGGTTCAGAGGAAATCCTCTGGGGATGCGTCTACTCAACTTAAAAAAAATTAATGACTTATGCATATTCTTTTATGTATAAAATTATACTTTTATAATTAACTTAGTGAAGTCTTTGTAATAAGTGATATTATACTCACAAAAATGTTTTATTAAAGGCTAGTAAATGATCTTTGATAGGAAAGATCCCGTAAGAGCTTTTTACTTTGTCATCTCATGAAGGACAAATTATCCTTTGAATCATTGCCTATGTCTAGCAGTTCTTTTAATATGTTTCAAATGTCAAGGTCTTTCTAGATTAAAAAAAAAATCTGTGAATAACTCAACCAAGGAGCTACCTGCAAAACTCAATTTTTGATGGTGATTAGGTATGTCAGAGAAACCCGATTGCTGATGATGGAGCAGATATTCTACTGTTCTAGCCAAGACTTACTTTAGTCCATCAGTTCTTTACAATTCCATTGATCGGAACCACTATATTGCCATCAAACACTTTTTGGACTGATGAAATCAAGTGGCTTCAAGCATTTTCAACATTGCCTGTACATGATGAATAGCAAGAAGTATTACATAATCTCCATAGTAATTGATTACTCACTCAGTCATAAATGATTTGCATTTCTTCACTCTGTCTGGACCTTTAGGAGGCCCACTGATGGGAAAAAGATAACACTGAATAATGAAAATGCTGGCTGTTTTGCTAGATGTCAGACTTTTGAGATCAGCTTCCAGCAAGGACAATCTCATTTGAGAAGGCTATTAACCATCTTTTTATTTCTTAGCACCAGGTATGGATCATCTGCAAGACCCTTGAGGATCATGGAGACTAATTTGGAGGGGCAGGGCAGGGCTGTGCGGTGGGAAGGTGGTGTGTACTGACCAAGAAGTCCAGTCCACTAGATGAAAGTAGTTTGCTAGGTGATGAGCCCTGGAGATCACAGTGTATTGCTTTGTGTCCTTAGCAACTAGCATACGGAGGTCTTGGATGTTTATTGAATGACTGAGTAGATGCAAGGGAGCTTTGGGAAATGGGGTGTTCTCACAAAGATCTAGCATGTCAGTTTTGGCAGCTATTCTTTCCCCCCTTGCCCTCAAAAGTCCATGAGCTGAAGTATTGGTTTGTAACTGTGAATGCAATTTAGAATCACTTGGAAACCTTTAAAAAAAGGGATACTTGAGCCCCATCATCAGAGATTCTGATTTAATGAGTCTGGGGTGGGACCCAGGCATCAGTATTTTTCAGACGGTTTCTCATGTGATACCAATGTACAGTCAGAGTTGAGAAGCCCTAGAAAGGGGTATGGTCTGAAGGTGAAAGGACAGGATGATGTGTGTTAGGAACCACAGCTGATCAGGTTGGTTGGGGAGCCTGCTAGTGAGTGAGAACTCCGTGTCTTACATGTGATTGAAATCTTGGAAATTGAGGCTTCTAGAATCACCTTTCAACATTTTTTTCTTTTAAAAATTTCCTTTGCTTTCTGTCTTCCCTTTGCCATCCCTCAGAGGCAGAATGAAAGCATCTTCCAGGAACTGGGCATTAAGAGACTTGGGTTCTGATCCATCCTTTTATGGATGTATTATTATCTGTGACTAAATCACCTAGTATCTCGGGAAATCAGCTTTCTCATGAGTAAAACAAAGACTTTGAATTTTAGAATCTTTTCAGTTCTAAGTATGGTTTGGTCAATATGGACTTTTTTGTGTGTTGATTCCTTCCTGTGGTTGTGAGTCTATACTGTAAATGGTACTCAGACTCAGAGTGTTAAGAAAACAAGTTATGCTAATGTCATAATTATTTATGCTCCCCTGGCCTAGTCTGTGGATAATTCCCGAATGTGAATTCCTGAATCTGAACAACCCATCTACAGGTGTGTTCCCCTCTCAATTTTCTTTTCATTTATTTTTGCTGGTAGAGGGAGAAACCCCAGACCTTTATGTTATCAGCACTATGCTTTAACTAACTGAGCTAACAGGCTAGCTCCTCTGAATTTTCTTGAAAAACAAATATTAAAAGATGGCAAAAGGACTAATTCTAATATTTTAGTTGTCAAAAATATTTATATTAATCAAATACTGTATGTTTTAATGGGAAGGGTAGCCAAAATGAGAAAAGCAGGAAATTTTGGGTAATTAAAGCTTATAATTCTTTTGTCCTGTTTAATACTAATAGTTACCAACATTTATTAATTGATTGCCATGTAGCAGATGCTGTTTTAGAAGACCTACATGTATTAACTCATTCAATACTCACAACAACCATGAAAGGTAGATTCTGTCATTATCCCAATGTTATGGATATGGAAATTGAGTCACATAAAGGTTAATTAACTTGCCTGAGGTTACTAACCAGAAAGTAGCAGATCTGAGGTTTGAACGCAGGAAGACTGGTTCCTAACCACTAAGTCACATTGCTTCTAGAATAATAGCTCTTACTTCTATGATGCATTCATCTATAAGAGTCCATCTTATCTGCCTAAGAGCTCTGTGAGTGTTACTCTTATCTCCATTTTCTAGATTGACCCACAGAGTGTGAATAATTTACACAAGGTCCCCCAGTTTGTATGCAACACGCTTGGATTTGAACTTGGTTCTGATTCCAGACTCTGGTGCTCTTTTCTAACTGTCTAAATATTTGCATGGCACTTTGCAGTTTATAGTTTATATTTCCACATTTGTTATGTTGTTAAATCCTCACAACAACCCTGTGAGGTAAACTGTGAAATATTTGAATGTTGTACTGGCCAGCTGTAGTTAGGTAGCATTAGCCACTGTAATAGATACACCCTGAAATCTCTGGCTTAACATTTCTTTGTTATGGCTTCCATAACAAAATATTATAAACTGGGTGGCTGAAACAACAGGAATTTATTTCTCATAGTACTGGAGGCTGGAAGAGTGAGATCAGGATGCCAGCGTGGTTGGTTTCTGGTAAGGTCTGTCTACCTGACTTGTAGACAGCTGCCTTCTCACTGTGTGCTTACATGACCTTTTCTCAGTGTGTGTGTGCATGCAGAGAGAGGGAGAGACAGAGACAGAGAGACAGAATCTCTCTTTTCCTTTTTTTCTAAGGCCACTAATCCCTTATGAGGGCCCCACCCTCATGACCTAATCTAACCCTAATTACTTTCCAAAGGCCCCATCTCCTAGTATCTTCACATTAGGGGTTAAGGCTTCAACATATGAACTTTGGGGGGACACAAACATTCAATCCATAATAATGCATCAGGTTTTTATTTCTCACTCATATACAGTCCAGTCAGTAATGAAGGTGGAGGATCACACAGGAGGTTTTGATGGCCCAGACCTGGAAGAGGTACCTATCTCTCCCATTGCATTCCACTGGCCCCACTCCAAATCTACTAAAGTAGAATCTGCATTTTAATAAGATCCCAGGTGATTCATGGGCACATTAGAGTTTGAAAAGCACGGTGTTACAGGTCAATGAAAAGGCAGGCTCTTGGGACTTTCCATGGCCATTCCAGAATGGAGTCTGGAAAATGTAGTCTAGCTATGTGTTCAGGAATGAAAGGAAGTGGGTCTGGTGAACAACTGACCAGATTCTGCTGCAACAGCTAATAATAATGAAAATACCAAACACGATCAATTCTTTTTATATATTAGGCGCTCAATGATCTACACAATTTATAACCATTATCTCGATAAATTCTTGTAATAATCTTTGTGGCAAGTATTACTTCTTACAGATGCAGCAATTGAGAGACTGTATTAGTTTCTGCTAATGACTGTATTATTTTCTATTGCTTAGAATACCTGACACTAGGTAATGTATAAAGAAAAGAGGTTTATTTCTTACAGTTTGGGAGGCTGGAAGTCTGAGATCCAGGGGGCACATCCCGTGAGGGCCTTCTTGGTGGGGACTCCCTACAGAGTCCCGTAGTGATGCAGAATTTTACAGGGTGAGGATGGCAAGAGCGCTTTAACGTGCTCACTTGCTCTCCCCATAAAGCCTCCAGTCTACTCCCTGATAACTCATTACTTCATGAATGGACTAATCCACTTACGAGGGCACAGTCCGTATGATCCAATCATCTCTTAAAGGCCCACCTTTCAAATACCTTAATTGGATTTCCCACCCTCTTAACACTGCTTCAGTGGGGATCAAGTTGCCAACACATGAACTTTTGGGGGGCACATTCAACCCAGAGCAGAGACATTAAGAGAAATTAAGTAACTTGCCCGAGGTCATACAGATAGATGGTAAGAGGCAAAGCTTGAATTCAAACCCATCTTTCTGACACTGGAGTTAGTATTCATAACCACTCGACTGGCTTTCTGCCTTCCCAGGGCAAGTCAGGAGAGTGGGGTTCCAGTCCCCCTTTTGCCATTAATAGTACGTCACAGGACTTGACCAATTAGGTAGTGGAGAATGTTGGGGAAGACTGATTATCTTTGTGTCTCTCTTATCCAAGGCTCAGGCCATGAAGGTTCAGTCTGCTGTGGGAGTTGACAGAACAACTTAATTTACTTCTGATTAGCCAGCTTTTTCTAAATCTTGCCTCCATACACACTCAAATAGATGTAAGATGTTTTTCCTCTGATTATTTTTGGCACATTCAAGTTGCAGCTGCAGTTAGGAATGTTAGAAGGGGACCCGGGTACCCGCCTTTTCATTGACATTTAACACTGTGCTTTTCAAACTCTAATATACGCATGAATCACCTGGGGTCTTATTAAAGCGCAGATTCCACTTCAGTAGGTCAGGGGAGGGGACTGAGATTCTGCATTTCTAACAAGCCTGCAGGTAATGCCCATCCTGCTGATACCTCAACCACACTTTAAATAGCAGGGATCTGGTACTTATATAACAAATAGAATCATCTAGTTTCTTCCTTAGTTTATTTCAGTATTTTGTCTCTATCTGTCATTTCACTTATGATATTGCATTGTAGCTAATGGTGTAAGTGTCTGTCTCCTCAACTAGACTGAATTCTTGAGGGCTGAGACCATTAATACTTGAAAATTTTACATCTGGCTTCGGGCTTGATTCATAATAGTTGCTATATCCATGTGTTTTGAATAGATGACTAATGACTGCAAGTGCAGATATGGCAAGAAGCTTCATGGCATCCTGGTCTTGCAGTACTTGTTGTCAAAGGCATAGCACCTGTAGGGTGCTATGTGAAAACTGTTCCCTGACCATCAGCAATCCCACAGGGCTTTTGATCCTTTTTGGTCTTGTACTGTTCATATGACACTACAATATGTAAGGCCAAAGAGTAGGGGGATACATAGGAAACTGTAGGCTAAAGTTAATTTGAGGGAATGGGGAAGAAGGATCTGGTATACACAACCCATAACTCTGCAACCAGCCAAGAGTGACTAATTGCGGTTCCTATTTGGCTACTTTCCTGTATGTAACAGGGTTTGAATCTGGGAGTACTTTTGTAGCCCAAACTAAAAAAAACCCAACAGCAAAAATGCATGTTTCCTAATGAAGCCCTTTTCTCATTTTAATTTTTTTTTTTTACAGAAAAAGCTCTGTTTTCTCTAAGAAATCTGATTCTTTGTGGGCCATAGCTGTTTGAAAACAGAATGGTGTCAATCCACTTTGTGAAGACAACCCTCCCTGCAAGTGATGAGTCTTTGAGGTTATTTGAGGCTGATGGTCCCATCAATTCTGATCAGTGACAAACCACTGACAGAAATAAAGAGGACTTGACCATCACATGCTAGAAGAGAGAGCTGGTTCCTGTCAGAAGTTCAAACAGCTTAGAGACGGGACCTATTTGTGAGGATGGGTTCTAGGGAGGAGATCAGAAGAGGTGAGGAGGAAAAGGCAGAGTTTCCATAGAGCTGTGGGGCTCAACGATTTTTTGGGTCACCAGCCTTCTCAAAAATCTGATGGGACCCGTGGCATCTCTGCCCAGGCAGACATGTACATGCAAAATTTCACATATGGTTTCAATGAGTTCAGGGTGTCCTGGAGCTGCGTATTAAAAACCCTTGGAATGAAGGGACATGAAGACTAGGATCAGTAAAAGGGACAGGATTTAAAGAGGTTGTCTCTATTTTATCCGGCCCCAGATGGAATTTCACGTTGGGTGACAGTCATGGACATGGCTTCCTTTTGTTGTTTAGGCTGCTCAGAGGAAGCTTCTTTTCAAACATTGCAACAGTCTCAGAGAAGATCAGAGATGTCAACAGCTGTGATAATTGTGCTGCGTGGGTCACTGTGTTAGTTCTGCTTCTTTAGCAAGATTAGGTTTATTATTGTCCCAGGCATGGGTACAGTGTTTCCTGTCACAAGCTATCCCACACACTCTACTCATCACTCTATCTACCTGTAGTACTGTCATCAGATGAATACCAAATCATTCTGGCAGAGAGTTCCCAGTGCTGTTCGGTGTAACTTTTTCCTGCTTTGTTAATAACATTAGTATTTGCAGTAAAGGGGTCTGGGGAAGGGGAGATGATACAGCTTGTATTCATTATCAGGAAGACACAGTGTTTTCTTTTATTGTGAGTCTATGCAGTTGTCATGACTTCTAATCTAAAGGTAGAAAGAAACAGGATTCCTCATCATCTGACCTGCACTTCCAGTTTGTGAAAGTAATGGCAGAAGGTCTTGGTCCTTCCCTTGGGGCTTGGCTCAGTACAGCAACGGTGAGTTTTTTATTTGAGCTGCAGCTGGGATGGTGATCTTTTTCTTTTTCTTTTTTAAAAATTTATTTATTTATTTTTGATTATGCATATTTGTGGGGTACAGAGTTGACTATTAGTATTCGTGTACAGTATGTGATGTGATGATCGAATCAATATTATTAGCATGTTCATCATTACAAATTATAATTACTCTTTGTGTCCCTTATCCAATTACTTCCTATTCTCCCACCCCCGCCCACTTTCCCACCTCTAGTAACTACAGGTCTGTTCTCTCCTTCTGAAAATTCAATGTTTCATTGTGGTCTTTCTTTCTGGGATGGTGATCTTACATCTATTGCCCTGGGTTCCTGCTCTGTTAAAAGGGATGGTCCTGGTAAAACACAAAATTCCAGAATCATGAGGACTGTTTCCCAAGGGGGAAAAAGAGCGTACATTTGTGAATCAATTAAATTATTGCCTTTATATCTAGAAATAATGATAGAGAATGGTCATTTTGGCATTTTTGGCTGCCTAACATCTGTTTTCCGTCCTAAGAGGACCCCCGTCTCCTTTTGGGGAATTACCTCTTCCTCAATGTCAGTGACTGGTGGGGGCTAGTAACCAGGTGCCCTGTCCTCCCCTATCCAGGGGGCAGGCAAGGGAATCAAACTAAGCCAGTAGGACCCTCCATCCCTGGAATTCCACTCTTGAACAGCATGACTCAGGGACTGAAGATGATTGGAGTGGTCATTGATAACAGCAGGTCCCTAACAAGAGCAGTCCCATCCCAGGCCAATATAATCAGAATCCCAGAGGATGGGGTCAGGACATCACTATACTTTAAAAGCTTTAATATCTTTCCCAGTGATTCCAGTGTGCACGAAGGGTGAGATCAACCACTGCCAGAAAGGCTGCTTCCAGAGCCTCCAGAACTACCGTGGTTTCCATGCCTAATTTGCATCCTCCTTGTTGACTCTATGAGTTCCTAAATGCCTTTCTTGAAATTGTCAGATTAGTTAATCAGAGTGGGTTTTGTTTCTTGTAGCAGATGACCCTGATATTAGAATGAAAAGCAATTGTATGGATATGTTTTACTCTGAACCCAATGCAAGTTAGCCACCTTGCCAAGAAGACCCAAACTAATGGATTTGATAGCTTAAAGCCAACAAATATTCTTCCTTTCCTAATGGAAAAGCCAAGTCCCCCATGGAAGATAAGCCCATTATTCTGCTGACACAAGGACTGGGGATTTGCATGGTATTAGGAAAATTTTTTAAGAATCCCTGGAAGGCTTAAGCAAAAGGACACTCTCAGTACCAACATGTGCCTTTTTCCTTCTCTAGACTTGCTAGAGAGAAATTAACATGTAGCCAAAAATCTACTTACTGGCAGCAAACGTGTAAATCAGACTTTGCAGACACTTTTCAAAGAAGGTTGGCAACAGGGGGGCTTTCTGGACTTTCAAAGGGTTTTTAAGTGCATTACATTCTCTAGTTGGCATCACAGGAGAGAAAATTGTACGAGGGCACTTCATAAAGTTCATGGAAAGATTCGTAGTATCTTCAATTCTATTTTTCTATGAACTTTCTGAAATACCCTCAGATTTTAGAGAATAAGGGTGATAAGTGACCATTGAAAATGGAAAATTTTCAAAAAGTCAGTTTTCATTTTGAATGTATTACAAATCCAGGAAAGAGCCCTTTTGGTTCGATGCTTTTCCCCTGGGTGTGTGCCTGAATTTCAGGCTTTGAACAGAAGTGCAGAGGCATCTCACGTAGCTTTTCTGTGAGAAGAAAGAATTTGTAATTTGGTGGGCCTTGCTGTGAATCAATTTATTTGCATTTATAGTCACATCGCTTTTAATTGTAGTCAAATATTGAAGCAGAGTGATCTTAATAGAAAAGAAATGCATTATTTGTTAAGTGCTCAGAGAGGAGTACTATACCATGTAAAAAAGATTCACACATGTCTAGGCTTTGGGGATTTTTGTCAAGTGTATTAACCTCCTTCTTAGGCCACTTTCAGAGATCAGAAGTTAGACTGGCAATTGCCACTTTAAAACTGTCAGATCTCTTTTCACCCACAGACAACCCCTGAAGTTATCGGACTTGCTTATAACATCTGTGAAGTAGGAGCTCTCAGGATCGGAAGGCACCGGAGGGGGCATCAGCAGCAGCCATTCATGCAGTGCTGGCATCCCTGTTGCAACATGCTTTCCAGTCTAATGCACATCTCAGTGTAACATGCCCCAAGCACAGCTCTTAACATGTTCATCCCATCTCAGTGCGGATGGCTTGCAAATCCACTGTCAGCATCTCCACTGCCACTCCTGGTGTTCAATCACCATAAACCTTGACAGGCCCCTCTAATAAATTCCTAACAGCTTGTCTTGCTTCCGCTTTTGTCTTCATCCCCCCTATACTGCAATTCCTTCTCCACAATACAGCCAGAGTGATCTTTTAAATATGCAACTCAGATTGTATATCACCGCCTCATTTAAAAGCCTCTAAAAGTTTTCCATCTTAATAAAATAAAAACCAGAATCCTTATGATGACTATAAGGCCCTATGATCTAACTCCTGCCTTCTTTCTAGTCTTGCTTTGTATAATTCTTCTCCTTGCAAATCATGTTTCAACCATGGTAACTTTCTTTTGGTCCCTTGAACAAATCTCATTCCATCCCCCAAACCCTTGCAATTGGTATTCTCTTTGCCTAGAATCTCTTCCCCAAATCTCCCCGTGGCTAATCCTTATCACTCAGATCTCAGCTCCAATGTCAACTCTTCTGGGAAGCTTTCTCTGACTACCCAATTTAAGGTAGCCTGGCACTCTTCAGTACATCATCCTACTTTATCTTCTTCATAGAACTTACCATTTTTGTGTCCTGTTTAACCAATTTTCCACAGTAGAACCTAAATACAATGGGAGCAGAAACTTTTTAGAAAATTCATTCTTTTATCTCCAGTATTTAGAATACTTTGCAACACAGGGCTGGCTAGTTAGCTCAGTTGGTTAGAGCATGGTGCTGATAACACCAAGGTCTAAGGTTCGATCCCTGTACCCACTAGCTGCCAAAAAGAGAAAAAAGCCAAAAACCAAAAAACACAGGAATATTTCCCAGCACAAAGTGAGTCACAAGAGACCCCAAGTCAAGCCTAATATGCACCCCCAACATTCAGCAAGTAACTTAAGGTGCCATACCCAAATATATAACTTTATTAATAAGCAAGTAACATTCCTTCTGAGAAAACTAACAAGTTATTACTGTTGCCCATATAAATAAAGCCCATTTAACTTGGGGCCTCATTTAGGTATGATTTTTCTTTCAAAGAAACATCACTTTATCCTCCAAAATAATAAAAAAAAAGGAATTAGAATCCTTACTGCAAACTGAAGCAAAAACCACAAAGTACTCCAGAACTTCTTAAATAGCCTCTTTATTGATTTTTTTCCTTTCTTTGTATCTCTAAGGGTAGAGGATTGCAATCTATGTATTAATACTTTTTCTCCATTTACATTATAAAAATAAATCTTGAAAATTGAAATATAGAAGAGAACATGAAGAGAACACAACATAACAAGACAGTATTCCATATATACGAACACATTTAATGTTTACTTAACCTTTTAAAAAATTACCAGTGAAGTTTGTGTTGAGTAAATATGTGCACACAAAATAAAAGTTCATTAGACTTAAATGTGCAATCAGAGTAATAGCTGCTGCACTGCACGTGCCAGATCTTGATATTTATTTGAGCTGTGGTGCCAGACTGATCTGGATTCGAGTCCCAGTTCTGCCATTTGCCATGAGTGTGATCTTGGACAAGACACGTAAGCTCTCTGAGCCTTGTCTCCTCACCTGTGAAACAGAGATACTAATAGTGGTGACCTATGGTATCCTTTGTGAGGGTTAAATGAGATCATGTATGTAAAGCATTTAGTACATACAGTTCTGGATTTCTGATAAATCCTCAATAAGCGTTGATTTTAACACAATAAAAATTACTCTTGTTAATGGGACTGGGAATTATGTCAAAGCATATCAGTATTATATAGGGACTCCCCAGAAAGCTGCCCTACACCCTCTGTGACCACCACCCCTCAGGACCCACCCCAGGCACACTCTTTTTTCCTTCCTTTTCCCACCTTTTTCTCTCAGTGTGAACCAGATGACTACACAGAGGAGTATTTTCTCTGGTGGCTCCTGCGGCAATTGGAATACTGTGGGTGGCTTGCCTTACCCAGGATCCAGCTGACTGTGCCTTCACACCCTTCTGATGTGTCCTCTTCCTCAGGGCGCGGTGGAGATGGCTGGCAAATGCTTCATCGTGTTGGGATGGTTTAAATAGCTGAAGACCAACTTGCATAGCTCAAGTGGGATCATATATCTGAGTTTCTTAATTCTGCTCTCCATGGTCTCTTTACAATGCTAGCATAGGCTTCCTTGTAGCGTGGAGGTCTTAGGGTAGGTGGACTTCTTACATAGCATCTGGCTTCCTCCCAGCAAGAAAGCAGAAGCTGCCAGGACTTTTTAAGCCTGGGCTCAGCATCCTGGAACATGTCTTCTGTCACATTCTTCCAGTCAAAGCAATTACAAGGCCAGCCTAGATTCAAGAGGAGGAAGATTCTATGTCTTGATGGAGCATGTGTATACAGAGAGGGGAGGAATTGTTGGTAGCCGTCTTTGGAGATGACCTACCACAGTGGGAAAGTGCCCATTCCCTTCCTGCAAAGGGCTGAGGAGAGGAAATAGACTCTTCACACAGCCTGCAAGAACACCACTTGTAGCCCCTAGTCCTCTTCCTCATTAATCAGTGAAGGTGGGGGTGGGGGTGGAAGGACTGATTCTTTACTCTGATGACTCTCGGAGAGCCCTGTGAGGAAATACAGGCGGTTGACCCCAAAGTTGGTACCTGTCTGAACTTAAATAGGAATATGTAGAGCCTTTTTGTGCTGAGTGTTTTCTGAACCACTGCACTGAGCAATTAAAAGACAAAATCCTGCTTGACATCTGCTGCATGGAAAAGATCCTCCTCTCTTTTTCCCATGTCAGCCTGTTGGTTGTTTATCCAGCTATTTCAACAAGTAAGCCTCTTTAGGGCCGGCCCGTGGCTCACTCGGGAGAGTGCGGTGCTGATAACACCAAGGCCCCGGGTTCGGATCCCATATAGGGATGGCCGGTTAGCTCATCGGGTGAGCGTGGTGCTGACAACACCAAGTCAAGGGTTAAGATCCCCTTACCGGTCATCTTTAAAAAAAAAAAAAAAAAGTAAGCCTCTTTATTGAAATTCAGGAACTGAGTAGATTCAATGACTTCTTCAGTTAATCCCTACCATCTGAACTTTGATTACTCAAGAGAATTTGTTTTTCTTTTGATGAAGCTTGGAGAACAGCTCATGCACTGGATGGTATCTCTCATTATCCAGACTCATTTCCAAACTCTCATAGGTTTAAGTAGTGAGGGTTGCTTATAGCTTATTTATTTGGGTGGGATTTTTGGAGGGGGAAATCTGTATTCCCATACTGGAATGTAAGCTTCATTGAAGGCAGGTTCTGTCTCTGTCCCAGTCCTATGGTTTAGCACAGTACCTGACACACAATAGATGCTCAATGAATAGTTGTTGACTGAGTGAGTGAAAAGAATGGTATATGCAGAGGCTTTATGTTCCCTGGAACCAGGGTGAACATCCCCATCTCTCCAGCTTGGTTTTGTGCACTTAGTTTTTGGACCCACTTGTAGGAGCTCAGTTATCTCACTTTCACCTCTGCATGTTACCTCTAACCCATCTTGGTAGCAGGTTGTAGTCTTTTTGGGATGGCACCCAGGCAATTAGCTGCTCTCTGAGCTTCATCAAAACCATTCATTTGATAAATGTGCATTTATTAAGCACCTGCCATGTGCTAGCCCTATGGTGGCTGCTGTGAAGGTAAGAAAGAAATGGAAAGTATGGTCCTGGCCATTGAAGAAGTTCTTCAAGGCTTTTGATATATCTGAATTTTTTTGGTTTGGCTTTTTAAATTCCAGAGGACCCCTGGAATTTAGCTCTTGCCCTATGCACCCACATTTTCAACCCCCTGTAGCCTGTCACTCTCTTTTCACTGGTACCAGGGTAGTCTTCTCACTATCTCATAAATTTGGCACATTCATTCCTACCTTTGTGCTATGTTACCTCCTACAGTAACCTTCCACTTAACCTACAGTAAGCAGTTGTTATCCCAATTTTACATATAAAGATACCAAGACTTATTATAAAGAGTAGTTTTAGACTAGATTTTCCAGGCTGGTAGGAAACACTGTTTCCATTTTAAAGATTTAAAAAGAGGCTTAGAGAGGCTAAATGAATTTTCCAAGATGGAGTTAGGATTTGAGTCTAAGGCTTTCTGGTTCTAAATCCAGTGTTCGTACAGTATTGATGTGAGAATTAAATTAGATAAAGTACATAAATAGCTCCATCCCCCAAAAGCCCATAACAGTGGCTGGCACATAAAGGCACTCAAAACTATTAGTTTCCTTATAGAGAGGTCAAATTCATTCCCCATTAAACAAACCAAAAAACACACTTATGAATTATTCTTCTTTAAAACTCAGGGCAGTTTATAGCAAAATAAAAGGATTTGTGTGCTGTCTTCCTTAACTCGGAATAACTGCATTCTTCATATTCTGAACCATAAAATGGAGCCTACAGAATGCCCCCAGTCTGCATGTTGCTGTTCGTGGTGCTGAAAAATCACTGTCCACTCTGTCCTAGGAATTATGATCTAAATGTCAAGATAAGGATGGTAACAAAGAAGAGAGGGAGCAGGGACACAGAGGCAAAGTGGACAGAAGCTAAGGAATGCCTATTTGCTTACGGAAATTTCCAGGGGAAAAAAAGAGAGGCTTGCTTGCCATCTTCAAATACAAACATCCTTTGTTATTCAAAATCAGAAATCAAATAGCTACAAATGCATTTTCAGATAAATCCCTTGCTACCAGTGCTATCAGAAAATGAGGAATTAAACAGATTTGGATAATACAGTATCTCTCACTGTCCAAACTTGCTATTCAATCTCAGATATTGAAATAATTTGAATAATGAAGGACAGTTGTAATTGCAGTTCATTATTCTAGTAAAGTTTATTGAGCCTTCTATGTTCCAGGGACTGGGTACTTGGCAATCAGACATAGAGTAGTGAACAAGAGGATAAGGTTACTGTTGTCATGGAGATACCATTTTTTGTGGGGGAAGACTGAAGATAAACAAATATATGTAAATACTTTGAGATACTAATAAATAATATGAAGAAAATAATCAGCAATTATTAAGAAAGAAATTTTTTTTCCTTGGGAATTGTGTGTATGGAGGATAGCAGGCATAATTAATAATAATAGCAACTACTAGCATTTACTTACTGCCATCTGCCAGGCACTATTGTGAGTAGCTTACCTGTATTAACATATTTAATAATTACAACTCTATGAGGTGGCTAATAGCATTTCCCCCATTTGATAGGTGAGACAGCTGAGGCACAGGAAGGTTAAGTACTGCCCAAGGTCATGTAGTAAGTCAGTGCTAGAGCTGAGATTTGAGTCCAGACAAGTCTGGCTTCAGAGCCACCCCATAATCCGAGATACCCAGAAGCCAGTGGTGAGGGAAAGAGAAAGGTGATGTGGGAGGGAAAGATGAGGGAAGCAAACTCTCCAAACACACAGGCAGAGAAGGAGCTCAGAACCTGGGGAGACGGAGGGCTCTGAGAGAAGCTCATGGAGAAGTTTGCACCTTGCTTTTGCAAAGGTTAGCCTTCTGGTGTTCATGAATCAATCTTCATTTTTCTCCCTGGTTACACCAGTAACAGTCTGTTGCTGTGGCCTGATTCCTAATGACCTTCTGCTCCACTGGCTTCTGGATAGAGCTACATCCCATCACTCACGAGAAGTCAGTTTTAATTGGGGATTTTTATGTTACTACCTTCAAGCTGGGAGAGGAACTTGAGAGAGAGGGAAAGAGACTAAGTGCTAATTTGGTTTATGGAAAGTTTTATGTTGAAAGCTTTTAACACTTCTGTAGCTCAAACATTCTGGTGATGACACTTAGTGATATGTGAACTGCATTCTCCCTAATCCGTTCTCAGGCACACTCACCTGTGCCCTTCTTCATTTTCCCCAATTGACCATGGGGCTTATTCCATTGGGTGCCATCTGTCATGGAGTTTTAGTATTTTATTCAAAATATCAAACAAAAAGTGGCATCTAAAGGGAATACTGGTATCTCTCACTTTAAATGTTAAAGAAAACTAACAAACAAATGCCAAATACAGATCTAAGAAATAGTTATTTTCACCAAAAGATGCTTCATAGAGTATAATGTGGTCTTATGGAAAGAGCATGAATTTCTAAGTCAGTGAGACCTGGGTTCCAAGCCCAAATCTACCACCTGTGAGCTGTGTAACCTTGAGAAAGGAACATAATCTTAGAGCCCCTTGGTCACCTTGTGTCTTAAAATGGGAACAACACTTAACCTTGTACTGTTGTCTGTCAAGGTTAAATGAGATTATCCTAGCACAGTGTTTACCAGTTTTAAATGCTAGTCAATCTCTTTTTTTAATGCAAACTTTGTGTGAATTACAACATATACAATTAAAAAATGCTCAGATGCTAAGTATACAACCTGATAAATTTTCCCAAATGAACATGCCTATGTACCTAACACCTAGATTAAGAAACAGAACATTGCTAGCCCACCTGAAGCCCCTTCATGACACCTTCCAATCACTACCTTACTTTACCATGGATAACTTTTATTTATTTATTTATTATTATTTTTTGAAACATATTGATTGTACATACTAATGGGGTACAGAGATACATTTCAATACATATATAAAATATGTGTTGTTCTATTCAGGGCTATTTGCCTATTCATCATTGCAAAATTTAATCATTTCTTTGTGATGTGCACATTTGATCCCCTCTCTTTTAGTTGTTTGTTTACATGCAGTCAAACATTATTGATTATTTCTGGGCCGACTATATACAAGTAGGGCTTATTTTTTCCTGTCTTGCTGTACTTTTGTGTCCATTACTCAGCATTTCACTATCCCTCTTCCTCCCTCCCCTTTCCCACCTATAGTAACCATATTTTTTCTCTTTCCTTTTAACAGTACAACTTATTATTGTATTTTGTTTTTTGTTTGTTTGCTTGTTTTGTTTTGTTCTCTGTTTTTAGATCTCACATATGAGTGAGAGCATGTGATATTTCTCTTTCTGTGTCTGGCTTACTTCATTAACATTATTTTCTCCTATGTTAATGAAGAAACATTATGTTACTGTGTATCTTATCTATGTTACTGTGAATGGCAGAATTTCATTCTTTTTTATGGATGAGTAGTACTCCATTGTGTATATATACCACATTTTCTTTATGCAGTCATCTGTCGATAGACATTTAGGTTGATTCCATATCTTGGTTATTATGACTAGAGCTGCAATAAACATGTGAGTGCAGGTATCCCTTTGACATGATGCTTTCCATTCCTTTGGGTGTGGAAATCATACCCAAATCTCAGCAGTGATATTTCTGGCTCATATGGTTGTTCTATCTGTAGTTGTTTGGAAACTTCCATACTGTTTTTCATAATGGCTACACTAATTTATGATCCCATCAACAATATATAAGCTTTCCCCTTTCTGTGCATACTTGCCAGCATTTGTTATTTTCTGTCATTTTGATAATAGCCAGTCTAACTGGGGTGAGATGGTATATCAGTGTGGTTTTGATTTGCATTTCCCAGACAATTAGTGATGTTGAGCATTTTTTCATATACCTGTTGGCCATTTATATGTTGTCTTTTGAGAAATGTCTATTCAGCTTCCTTCCCCATTTTTAAATTGGGTTATTTGTTTTTTTTTTTTTCACTATTTGAGTTGTTTGGGTTTGTTTTATATTCTAGAAGTTAGCTGCTTGTCAGATACATAGTTTGTAAATTATTTCCTCCCATTCTGTAGGTTGTCTCTTCACTCTGTAGATTGTGTCCTTTGCTGTGCAGAAGCTTTTTAGTTTGATATAATCCCATTTGTTTATTTTTACTTTTATTGCCTGTGCTTTTGAGGTCTGAATCATAAAATCTTTGCCTAGCCTTCTTCTAGAAGTTTTATAGTTTCAGGTCTTTTGTTTAAGTCTTTAATCCATATTGAGTTGATCTTTGTATATGGTGAGATACAGGGGTCTAGTTTCATTCCACACATGGATATCCAGTTTTCCCAGAACCATTTATTAAAGAGGCTGTTTTTTCCCCAGTGTATGTTTTTTAGGGCCTTTATCAAAGATCAATTGGCTGTAAGTACATGGGGTGATTTCTGGGCTTTCTATTCTGTTTCATTGGTCCAAGTGTCTTTTTTATTTTAATGCCAGTACCATGCTGTTTTGGTTACTATGGCTTTGTAGCATGATTTGAAGTCAGGTAGTGTGATGCTTCCTTCTTTACTCTTTTTGTTTAGGATTACTTTGGCTATCTGAGGTCTTTTTGTTGTCTCATGTGAATGTTAGGATTGCTTTTTCTATTTCTGTGAAGAATGTCTTGGATAATGGAATAGGGATTGCATTGAATCTGTAGATCACTTTGGGTATTAAGGATGGTTTCACAACATTAATTCCACCAATCCATGAGCATGGAATGTCTTTCCATTTTTCGTGTCCTCTCTAATTTCCTTCATCAGTGTTCTGTAGTTTTCATTGTAGAGATCTTTCATCTCTTTGGTTAGATTTATTCCTAGGTCTGCCGGTCTGTATGTGGGATCCGAACCCTCAGCGGGAGCGCCGCCACGCTTCCCAAGCGGCGCACTGCAGCAGTGCGCCACCTGGCCGGCCCTCCTAGGTTGTTTTTTTGTGGGGTTTTTTGGGCAGCTGTTGTAAATGGGATTGTTTTCTTGATTACCTTTTCTGCTAGTTCATTGTTGATGTATAGAAATGCTTCTGACTTTTGTCTTATTCCTGTTCTTAGAGGAAATGCTTTCACATATCCTATAAATATGAATCATATATTTCAACATATCAGGATGATATTAGCTGTGGGTTTGCTATGTGTGGCTTTTATTGTGTTGAGATACTTTCCTTCTGTACCTGCTTTGTTGAGAGTTTTTATCGTGAAGGGATGTTGAATTTTATCAAATGCTTTTTCTGCATCTATGATAGTCATATGGTTTTTATCTTTCATTTTGCTGATGTGGTGTATCACGTTTATTATTTTGTGTATGTTGAACCATTCTTGCATCCTTGGGATAAATCCCACTTGATCATGGAGTACAATCTTTTTGATGTACTGTTGGATTCTGTTTACTAGTACTATGTTGAGAATTTTTGCATCTAAGTTAGCAAAGGTATTGGCCTATAGTTTTCTTTTTTTGTTGTGTCTTTGTCTGACTTTGGTCTCAGGGTGATGCTAGCATCATAAAGTGAGTTTAGGAGAATACTCTCTGCTTAGATTTTTTGGAATAGTTTGAGAAGAATTGGTATTAAATCTTCTTTAAAAATCTGGTAGAATTCAGCAGCAAAGCCATCTTGGTCCTAGGCTTTTATTTGACTGTTGGTTACTGATTCAATCTTGTTAGTCATTATTGGTCTATTCAGGTTTTCAGTTTCTTCTTGGTTCAGTCTTGGTAGGGTGTATGTGTCCAGAAATTTATTCATTTCCTCTAGACTTTCTTTTTTTTTTTTTTCCTTTTTGTCTTTTTTTCGTGACCGGTAACGGGATCGCAACCCTCGGTGTCGCGCCCGCACTGCGCTCAACCAGTGAGCGGACCGGTCTCTATATGGGATCCGAACCCTCGGCGGGAGGGCCGCCGTGCTCCCAAGCGCCGCACTCTACCGAGTGCGCTACTGGGCCGGCACATCATTTCCTCTAGACTTTTTTTTTTTTTTTCCTTTTTGTCTTTTTTTCGTGACCGGTAACGGGATCGCAACCCTCGGTGTCGCGCCCGCACTGCGCTCAACCAGTGAGCGGACCGGTCTCTATATGGGATCCGAACCCTCGGCGGGAGGGCCGCCGTGCTCCCAAGCGCCGCACTCTACCGAGTGCGCTACTGGGCCGGCACATCATTTCCTCTAGACTTTTTTTTTTTTTTTCCTTTTTGTCTTTTTTTCGTGACCGGTAACGGGATCGCAACCCTCGGTGTCGCGCCCGCACTGCGCTCAACCAGTGAGCGGACCGGTCTCTATATGGGATCCGAACCCTCGGCGGGAGTGCCGCCGTGCTCCCAAGCGCCGCACTCTACCGAGTGCGCTACTGGGCCGGCCCATCATTTCCTCTAGACTTTCAAATCTATTGGTGTATAGTTGTCCATAAGAGTTTCTAATGATTCTTTGTATTTCTGTGGAATCAGTAGTAATGTATCCTTTTTCCTTTCTGATTTTTAATATTTGGGTCTTTTCTTGATTAGTCTTGCTAATGGTTTGTCAATTTTGTTTATCTTCTCAAAAAAACAAACTTTTGTTTCATTGACCTTTTGTTGTATTATTATTATTATTATTATTATTATTATTATTATTATTATTATGCCTTTATTTCATTTAGTTCTGCTCTGATCATTATTTCTATCTACTAATTTTGGAGTTAGGTTGTTCTTGCTTTTCCAGTTCTTTGAGGTGTAACATTAGGTTATTTATTTGGAATCTTACTTTTTTGATGTAAGCACTTATTGCAGTGATCTCCCTTTTAGTACTGTTTTTGCAGTATCCCATGGGTTTTGTTAATTTGTGCTGTACTTTCATTTGTTTTGACAGATTTTTTGATTTCATGCTTTATTTCTTCTTTGACCCATTGGTCATTCAGGAGCACATTGTTTAATTTCCATGTAATTGTATAGTTTCCAAAGTTTTGTTTGTTGTTAATTTCTAGTTTTGTTCCATTGCAGTCTGAAAATATACTTGATATGATTTCAATCTTTTAAAATTTGATTTGTGGCCTAATGTGTTGTGATTTGATTTGTGGCCTAGTATGTGGTCCATCCTGAAGAATGATCCATGTGCTGATGAGAAGAATGTATATTCTGCAGTTGTTAGATGAATTGTTCTGTAAGTGTTTAAGTCCATTTGGTGTAAAGTTAAATCCAATGTTTCTCTGCTAATTTTTTGTGTAGGTGATCTGTCCAATGCTGAGAGAGGCATGTTAAAGTCCCCCACTATTATTGTATTTGGGTCTATATCTCTCTTTAGATCTAATAACATTTGCTTTATACATCTGGGTGCTTTGATGGTGCATGCATATGTATTTATGATTGTTGTATCTTCTTGCTGCATTGATTCTTTTATCATTATATAATGTCCTTCTTTGTCTCTTTTTATAGTTCTTGGTTTAAAGTCTATTTTATTTGATATAAGTATGGCAATTCCTGCTCATTTTTGGTTTCCATTTGCATGGAATATCTTTTTCCATCTCTTCACTATTAGTCCACATGTGTCTTTATTGGTGAAGTGAGTTTCTTGCAGGTAGCATATAGTTGGGTCTAGTTTTTTAATCCATTCAGCCCATCTATATCCTTTCACTGGGAGTTTAATCCATTTACATTCAGCATTGTTATTGAAAGGTATTGCCTTATTCCTGCCATTTTATTAATTTTGTTGTGGTTGTTTTATTTATTTACTTATTTATTTTTCCTTTTTTTCCTTTTTATTGTTTGGATTTGCTGTTTGGTGGTTTTTTGTAGTGATAAGATATATTTTCCTTCTCTTTCTCATTTGCGTATCTGCTCTACTAGTGGTTTGGTTTTTATTCTTTCTTGTGTATTCATGATAATAGCTATTCTTTTGATTCCAGATGTAGGACTCCCTTGAGGATTTCTTGTAGGGCTGGTCTTGTGGTGGTGAATTTCCACAGTTTTTGTTTGTCTGGGAAAGATACTGTTTCTCCTTTGTTTTTGAAGGACACCTTTGCTGGATGTAGTATTCTTGGCGGGCAGTTTTCTTCTTTTAGCACTTTGAATATATCATCCCACTATCTCCTGGCCTGTAAGGTTTCTCTTGAGAAATGCACTATTAATTAGTCTGATGTAGATACCCTTATAGGTGACTTAATGCTTTTCTCTTGCTGTTTTTAGAATTTTTTCTTTGTCTTTGACTTTTGACAATTTGACTATAATGTGTCTCAGGGAGGTTCTTTTTGAGTTGTATCTGTTTGGTGATTTTTGAGCTTCTTGGATCTGTGACACCATATCACTCCCGATACTTGGGAAGTTTTCAGCTATTATTTCATTAAATTGGCCTTCAATGCCTTTTCCTTTCTTCTCCCCTTCCAGTACATCCATAATGTGGATATTCATATGCTTAAGGTTGTCTGATGGATCTTGTAGGCTTTCCTCATTTTTAAAAATTCTTTTTTTTTTTTTTGTCCAACTGGATTAATTCAAAGACTGTCTTCTAGTTCATAAATTCTTTCTTCTGCTTCTTCTAGCCTGTTGTTTAAGCTCTTGGTTGGATTTTTTATTTCATTGAATGAATTATTCAGTTTCAGGATTTCTGTTTGGTTCTTTTTTATGGTTTCTCTCTCTTTGTTGAATTTCTCTTACATGTCCTGGATTCTTTTCTTGACTTTATTGTGATTTCTATTTTTTCTTGCACCATGTTGAGTTTCCTTAAGATTGCTGTTTGCAATTCCTGTTCAGGTGTTTTACTGTTTTCCTGTTGTTTGGGGTCTGGTATTGGAGAATTATTGTCTTCCTTTGGGGGTATCATGTTTCCCTATTTTTTCATGCTTCTTGTGTCTCTGAGTTCATGTCTGGGCATCTGGGGATATAGTACTTATTTTAACTTTTGGAGTAATTTTTGAAGTGAGAGACACTTACCTCTAGAAGTGTTCTATATTAATAGTTGGGTTGGGCATCATAGATTTGGTTCTGGGTGAGCACAGTAGTATGTGTTGGTTTGCTCCCCATACCCTCTCTACTGGTGCAGGCAGGCCCACTATGTCAGGTGGTATCTGAGCTCCTGAGGAAAGGTGGGCATGGGTCCAGGCTGCCTGTGCACCCCCACACACTCTCTACTGGTGTGGGTAGGTTCACTTTGTCAGGCGGGACTCTGAGCTCCCGGAGAAAGGCGAGCATGGATCCATGTGGCCAGTGTGATACCCCCATGCTGTCTGCTGGGGTTGACAGGCCTGCTGGATTGGCAGGACTCTGAGCTCCCCTGGCTTCTATCCCAAAATGGTGACATCCGGTGGCAGCCCTTCACGGAAGAGGGTGGGAAGGGCTCAGCATATACTTTCCCTCTGGAAAAATACAGTGTGCAGGCTCTTAGCAGCTCCCCATGCTGAGCTCACTGTTCATGGGGGCCATGTGAGTACTTTGTAGCTTGATTTGCAGGCATCTGTGGTGGGAGCATTGACCACAGTACCCACCCCCCATGCCTACCTTGTCTCAGCAGTGCAGGAACTCTCCAGTTTCCATGCTGGTCTTAGTTGGGTGCTTCCCCTGTCTTTCTGTGTTGCTGACTCAAGTTTCCATATCTTAGAGGGTTTTCCTCGCTGTTTTGCTGGATTCCATCATTTTCTCCTAGACACTCCACTGGTGACTACCTACTTGTTGCTTTGGACTTTCTTTGCCTTAGAGGCAAGGGCTGGCCACCTCTAATCTGAATAAGTTTTAAATGTTTTGAAATTTATATAAATAAAATTACAGAGTGTGTTCTCTTTTGTGTCTGACTTCTTTTGCTTGACATTATGTTTGTGAAATTCATTCTTGTTGGTATGTGCAGTTGTGATTTGTTCATCCTCATTGCTGTCCAATATTCCCTTGTATCACACAATTTATTAATCCATTCTACTGGCAATGAGCATTTGGGCGGTTTTCTTTTTAGCACTTATGAACTTTGCTGCTAATCATCATTCTAGTACATTTCTTTGGTGAACATGTGCAGTCATTTCTGTTGTATATGTGTATATTTATATTGGGCATATGTCTAGGAGGGAGTTGCTGGGTCATAGGATATGCATATGTTCACTTTAGCAGACACTGTCAAAGTTTTATAAAGTGGTTCAACTTCTTCCTTTCACTTCTACAAAGGAATTTGCCTTGAGGTTCTTTTAAATAAGTGAGTTAGTACACTTACCATATCAATCTGTTTAGCAAAATTTTATTCATAACCTATACCTTCGGTAATATTTCCACTATATACAGTGGAATATGTCTGGTTGTGTTTGTAACTATTTCTGAGAGTTCCTTTTCCTGGGAATTCCTCTCTGTTGGCCACCAAAAAGTCATTTGACAACTTCAAATATGGCAGAGCTTAAACTGGTTGATTTCCAATAATGGTTTCAATGTTTATGCCAAGATTTTCTCACCTCTCAATTCTGTGAATGAAACCTTCAATTATTTACTTTTCTCACTGAGTCTTGGCTTGCTGTTCTAATATGCAGCAGGAACAGTTGACAGGGTACGCCCACTTTCATTATTCACCTCCAACGACTCCAACGACATTCACAAAGTTTTGCCTTCAAAACTGCTGAAAGAATTGTTATTTTGAAATCTTCCTAAGTCATGTAAAATTTTCCCTTGTGGTTTAAGAACTTTATATTATCTTTCATCTTTACCATTGCCATCACTTTTTGTCTTCCTACTGTGGACAGAGTGAATCACTTTACATGTGTTATTCCATTTAATTTTCCTAGCAGGCCCATCTAGTAGGTATCATTGCAGATTGCCAAACCAAGGTGCAAAGAGGTTAAGTTGCCCCAAGTCACGTAGCTTGTAGATGGGGGAATCAATGTTCTAACCAGTGATCTGAAGTCAGGTGCAAAGAGGTTAAGTTGCCGCAAGTCACGTAGCTTGTAGATGGGGGAATCAATGTTCTAACCAGTGATCTGAAGTCAGAGCTATTTCCTTCTTTCACACATCCTCACATCTCTGTATCCTCCCCTCAGGATTATGTACTCAGAAGTACATAACTTACAAAGAGCAAAACAACCCATGCCCCAAACTCTCTGAAAGGAATCTTAACATGTAAATGTTCTGTTCACTCAAGTTCATTAGTTGATTGTAAGGAGAGCCTCCAGTGAATGGACGCCTTTTATCTGTGCTTTTAGTCAATGATGGTCAAAAACTCTGCAACTGTAAGCTCCTCGTCTGTCCTTGCCAACCAGCTCAATATTCTGCTGCCAATGCAACCTTTCTTTTCCATCCCTGTTACATGATACTCCCATGCTCAATTTATGGTGGATTCCAAATGAATTGTAAATTTTTTTGTGTTAGAAATCCAGGCTATTCCCCACTCCTGCCCTGCCCCCTCCCCCGTTCTCTCTGATTATGTCTTGTTCCTGCTGTCATCAAATTGAGTCTTCACTCACCGTGTCTGCTTATTCTGATACTATTTGAGGTCTGAGCAAAGCAATGGGGACAGTTTCTTTCTTTCACCATCTGTGCTCTCTGGGAGGTTAATGTAGCAATATTTGTGACAATTAGTGAAAAGGAATCTTCTCTTTGATCCTTCCCACCTGTAGCTACAGTTCTGGTTTGTTTCTTACGGCCAGATTTTTGGCATCTGGGAATATGATTCAAGGACTACAAAATATTTAAGTAGCAAAGTAAGAGATTCTAATATTCTGCCTCCAAAGTAATAATAGCTAGTATTTATTGAGCACTTACCATGTGCAAGTGTTCCTGAAACCCCAAAGGTCCGTTTGCTTCCTGCTCAATAGCCAATAATTGAGAGACGAGTGTTGGTGTAAGGAAAGGTGGCCTTTAATCAGGAAGCCGGCAGCCTGGGGAAATGGTGGACTCGTGTCTCAAAGACCATCTCCGCCTTCCCCAGACTTGCCAAAGGGTTTTATAGGGACAGGTGATAGGGGGCTGATTCATGGTCATCTAAGCAGGGATGTGCAGGCATAATCATAAAATTGCAGATAAACATCAAAGAACTTCTTGGGTGGGAGCTGATCCATGGTGACCATTCTCCATGAAGTCAAGTCACGGATTCAGTTCCTGTTAACCTCAAAAAGATCTAGTGAGCTAGTAAAGAATGGCCACCTGGGTTAATAATTTCTTCTATAATTATTCTGTGTACAACGTGAGCAAAAGTCATTATGTTCTAGCAGTCATGTGAACAAGAATCATTGTATTCTGATGTCCAGCTGCAAGGTATGTGGTTCAGGTTACAAGAGTAAGAAAAAACCCTTTTTAATTTAGAAGTTTAATAAAATGGAGTCACTTCTGTTCAGCCTGTTACACAAAGCATTATTCAGGATGAATTACATATACCATATGATGTTATTTATCTTTAACATATTATTTTTACCAACACAATAACCATGTAGGTTCTATTTTTATCCCCATTTTACAATAGGTAAGAAAATTGAGGCAAAAAGAAGTTAAGGAATTTACCCATGGTTATCAGCTTAAAAGTGGCAGAGCCAGCATTTGAACCCAGGCTGTCTAGCTCTAATAACCGTGTTTACTCATTATGCGGCCCTGGCCAATGGTGTATGCACTGGGTTATGGAAAGAGCTCTGTATCTGAAGGTATAGAATCTGGGAAACTGGGATGGGTCCTGGCCCTGCCCTTTATTAGTTGGCCATTTAAGAGGGGATGCTAGTCTCCTTATTGTAAAATGGGCACAAGCTGTGTTGACATGGCATCAAGTGAGAGTATTGCATGTGAAAGTGCTTTGTGAGCTGTAAAGTACAGGCTGTATGTAGTGTTATGAGTATTGTCTCCCTTTGTTACTCTCCTTGAGATGCAGCCTGAGTTAGTCTAAATTTGATTCAACACATGCTGGGGCTGCAAGGAGCTAGCATTAAAAAGCCATCTGATATTCTGATGCGTTGCTCTATCACCATTTCTGCTATATCCAAACTATAAAAACACACAGATTTTAGCCCACTGGAAGAGCATAAAAGTATTTGAAGGGTTTCTGAGCTTAGGCTTCACTTAATATTGGAGTTCTACTTTCATAAACTTCCATTGAAGTAGACTGATGTCAAAGTCCAGTTTGTCCTAGGAGCCCTCTCCCCAAAACCAGGGCCTAGATCTAGTGCAGGCAGAGCATTGGAGAGCATAGTGTTTGGAAAGAGACTCCTGAGGGTTGGGGACCCTGGGAGGGAATGGGGACCAGGCCTGCTCAGTTTTCTGTACCAAACTCCTGAGCCACTTGATTCAGGGAAGATGTCTAATTGCTGGTGTGACAGCACCCTGAGTGGGAAACAGCAAGGTGTACTGGAAAGAACACAAGGAGACCTAGATCTTGTTGAATGATGACTCCCCAGAATGCCACCAAGTTGCCTTTTTTCCATTGCTTGTTGTGGTCAGGGCAAGCACCACCTTGTCGGAGTCTTAGTGTCTCAGAGGGTGGAGAGTAAAGTTGGGATATTTACGAGGTTTTGAGGGGGTCTTATTAGGATTTGGTGAAGAGCATGATATAATAGTTTGAAATTAGAGGACACAGCAAGGCAAGAGTATTGAAGGGTCTTGGAGTATAAGTAAATGCAATATAATGAAAAACTAAGATTTAAATATGTTTTTGGGAAGTTACTGAGATAAATAATAATGTTATTTGCAACTTTTATCTTCCTGGCCAAGAGTTTCCCGGGAAAGTGAAGTCATGTTGATGAAGACAGTGGGATAGGAAAATTCTGTCAGTGAAGTCAGCTGAATGGTCACGTTAGCATGACATGACTATGAGTGTGAGACAGCACACTCATAGTTTGTGGTTCTCAGTCTGACCCCTGGCGTGAGCTTACCAGTGTATAATGTCCTTATCTGTGAAATGAAGATACTTTACAAGGTATTTTTGAGTCATAGGATATGTATAAAATACCTATAACAGAATAAGTACTGAACTATTACTCAACTATTAGTTCTTATTTTTCACCTGTTATCACAAAACAGGACTCATTATAAGCAAAAGTTTATTGGTGTATGACTCAGGTTTCCATTGCAGACAATTGAATCCACTCTAGATAGTTTACACAGACATGGTATTTATTATAAGTGTTAGTTCTGAATTTGTTCACTGAATCATTGGGAGGGCTGAAGAACAGATTCTAAGCTGATCTTTCAAGAGTAACTTTCAAAACCATCTTGAAGAACTCAGTTACTGAGAGAGCTACTGTCTCTGCATCATCATGAAGCTGCTATCTTAGTGGATGCCTCAAGAATCATGCTGCTGTAGCAGGACCCACAGCAGCAAAATGGGTGTGTGGCCCCCTTCCTTTTTCTGCATATGACTTAGCTCTAAATCAAAATCTTGAGCAGCGCATCTACTTGATGGAATCTAATTTACACACAAAACCTCTGCTGCAAGGACATCTGGGAAGTATGGTTTTTGATGTCCTAGCCTCAGCATGCTAGAAGGGAGTTGGTTTACGTGCTGAGCAAGCCAGTTGACATTATCCAATGAAGCATGCTCCTAAAATGTTACCATCAAGGAAAGGTGGCTTCATGGGTGAGGAGCCCCAAGCACTGGCCTCTGCTCTTTCCCCTTCCTCTCTCTTCTTGCTGCCCATTAGACTCTCAGCCTCAAAGCGAGCAGAGGCAAGGAGAGTAGGAGAAATAAATTACTCTACTTTGTTCTTTACAGATAAGAAGGGAAAGGTGAAAATTAATGGTTGCTGGTACAGAGCACCAGAGTAGAGAAATTATGCCTGAGCATGTGTCCTCCTTCTGCCTACCCCAGGCTTTGGGCAAAATGCTTTTCCTTATAACCCAGATATAGCTCCCATCCTTCCCCTCCCGCCTCCACCACATCTTGTACTCAACCTACTCTTCCTTAATCACTCATTCATCATGCCACGTCACACAGTTGCAGGAGAAATAGGTACATCTGTTGTGCACTCAGGACATCTCCCACCACCACCTTGAAAATACCTTTGAGACCCCGTTCTCTCAGTGAGGGAGGGAAAGCATGGTGTTCCAAGAAAGTGAAGTCTGGGTTTTTTTGCTTAGGCCAGCCCATTTCCTTGCTCTGTGATCTTGGGCAAGACTTTTAACATCTTGCTTCAATTTGTGCGTAAAATGAGAGGATTGGGGCGTATGGTCCCTACAGCTTTCTTTCAGCTCTTTGGTTCTGTCATCTCTTTGGGGGAGTTCAACTTCTAAATGACAATCAAGAGGATGACTTGAGTTCTGAAGTGAGAACTGTGGGTTATGTCACCTTCTGTGACCTTAACACACCATTATAGAGTTCCACCTACTTGGTTTCTATCACTCTTCTAGCACTTTCTGTGCCCACTGCATTGTATAAGTAATGATTTCTTGGCACTTCTGTCTTCCCATACTCTGTTAAGGTAGGGTTTCTTTCTTACCTTTGTAGCTGTAGGCCGTAGAGGAAGGACCAAATCTCTCCTCCATGATTTGCAGACAGAAAGTACCAAAGCCATCTTCTAGGTCCCACTTTAGTTTTTCTTTGTGCATTTTACCTCCAGAGAGCCTTGGATCTGCTTCCGCCTTATGTTCATTCCTTACTTCATTACCAAAAAAGACACCTTATTTTATTTCCAGTGGTAATGGAACCTCATCAGATAACATTTGTGGTGTTCATGAAGTACAAAGTCAAGCAAGCTCACATGTTATTACAAAGATGAACACTGTATTGCCTTTGTTAGGCAGCAGAAAAGAGCTGCCATGGAAGTGAAGGTTAATGTTCAGTTTCACAACGAAGTATAAAAAGGTCAGGAGGAGCCATAAAATTTTCATAGTGTTTATGCTGTCTCTTCTTGCTTGGCCTGCAAGCTCGATTCCATCTAAGGCAGGAGGTTTATGATTCAGAGCCTTAGCTGATCTGCATAATCCATTAAAATGTCACTTTTTTTAATTGCAGAAGCTATTCCTCTGAAGCACACACCTGCTGCTGCTGGAATCTATAGCTGGGACATGTTGTGATTTGTGTTTGGAATGAATGTAGCCACCTATGCCATCCCAGGCTGCCCTCAGTAATATCGCTCTGATCATCAGAAACCGGAGGCGAGTAGAAAAAACTCCCCCACCAGGATGTTCTGTGTTCTCCTCCCAGCACCTCTGGAGACTCATTTATCTGCTTAGTAATTGCTCTGCTGCTGCCAGGTTCATACAGGGGAGAATTCTACATGCAGCATCAAACGGAGTGGGTTTTGAGGAAGACTTTGGAAATTGGCTGCTTATAGCACACTGTCGATCACAATGGGCCAAGAAACTGTCAAAGGAGACTTCATTAGTGTGTGTCGTAGGGACTGGCTGGGCCTGTATAGACAGGGACAGGGTTTGTTTCTTGGATCCCAGGACTGTTTGTCCCTGAAGTAACCAGATTTGGGGGACATCAGTATTGGACTCAGGCTTCTGAGATGCTGGTAGGAAAGTCAAGGGCTCCTAACACTGGGGCAGGTAGTCCTGAGAGCAAAGTTGTGGTGATGCTGGCGAGGAGTTGGATATAGCAAGAGGAAAGGTAGGCCGGCATGCTTATGAAATTCACCTAAAATGTGGGGGGTGAGCTCCTGGGGAGTAAGAAACAAGGTGGAGCAAGCACAGGATTCCCCATGGGCTGTTGCTCAGACCCACCTGTGGGGCTTTCTCAAGTGTGGACGGCCCAGGTCCTGCACAGCCTGACTCAGGCCTGGGGTGGTTGTGGCCAGACGTGAAGCCAGGTTTGAGAACCACCAAGACAGAGAAACAGACAGGAGGGAAAGTGATTGGGGGTAGCGTGGTGTTGTGGAAAGAGCACGGACTCAGGGGTCACTCAGACTGAGTTCAAATCCCACTTAGGCAAGTCACCCTCGGAAGCTCCATTTCCTCTCCGCTCTTTCCAAGTGTGCCTTCCTAGGCCTCGGAAGCTGCAAAGATAAAAGTTGCTTTTCCATGGAATCAGTACAGCTAGGGTTCTGGATACGAGCTAGGGTCGGCCAGTCAGATATGCTTCTGGGACACCCCAGAAGCAGAGGCCACACTTCTGCTGCTGTCGTTTCTCCAGGCAAGCACAAGTGTGGCTGTGTGGCTTCTTTCTCCAGTATCCCAATTCTTTGGTATGACTTTGGGTGTGTTCCTGGAAGCACTGTCTCTAGAGACTATTTCTTCATGCCTCCCAATAAATTCCTTAAGCCATTTGTTATCCCTAGTAAATCTCTTCCTGCTTCTACTGGCTTCTCTGCAATGGCAGTCTGATTGATGCATGGGGACAGTAATATCATACTCAAAGTGTTACTGAGAGGATTAACAAGATAACATATATCAAATGTTTGTAAGTTGCTGGCCCTTAGTAAAATTAATTTCTTCTCAGAAAGGAACTAAATTTCCAACTAGAAGACACTGAAGGAGACCATTGGAGGATCCCCTGTTGATCAGGGAATCAGGAATGCAGTATTACTGAACACCTGTGTGCAGTTCCGCCAGACATTGAAATTCATGGTTGTCCAGGTGAATCCGAGCTATCTGATCATCAACACCACAAAATGCAAAGCCTGGGCACTCAGGATGGACGACTATAAAGTCTAAGTCCCAAATACACACTGGCACTGGGGTGTTCTGTAGAGCCCATGCATGGAACCTCCTTGCACAGAGGGCATATGTGTTACCCTCTCTAGCTTAGGTTAGTAACCTCATATCTCTGAGCTGCAGCTTTCCCAGCTGTTAAATGGGGGTGTTATGAGCACCTACCTTATAGCATTGCTGTGAGGATTGAATGAGATAATGCATCCGAAAGGCTCAGCCCAGCCTGGCACATTATGAACGTGTATACAATAAATATTAGCGATTATTAGGTTGAGAATGATCATTTGTCCAGAGCTTCTTTTGAGAAAGAGGTTTGCCTCTGGTCTTTTTTACATGCTAGTTTTGCATTTCCCCTGGATAATCTTGCTGATGTACTACTGTAGGTATATGACTATCTCAGAATATTCTAATCTTAGCACTATGGATAGGTAAAATTCCAGTGGTCGGATATTTTATTTAGTTGATTATATTATGTGAGAAATTTTTATTAAAAGATGACTGAATTTGTGGTTTTTAAAGCGGACAAAGTAAGAAGTGTAGACATCCCAACAGCTTTCTCAGAGTGACTGGATGTTTAACAACTTAATGGACATAGATAATAATTATGCTACAGTAGGTTCATTATTTTTTTTATAAACACAATTAGACCTTTGCATTTGGCTGACATTTCCTTAAAGCTTTTGCCTTTTAGTGCTGTCATGGTGGCAATAATGATTAATAAATGTAATAGCCAATTTAAAAAAATGGTTCCTATGTTCTAGGCAGTATTCTAAATCCTTTTCATGCATTATCTCCTCCTGTTCTTAAGTCAACTATGTGAGGAAGGTAGTGTGTAGGTGAGTGAACTGAGGTACAGAGACAGGTAAAATGACTTACCCAAGGTCACACAGTGAGTAAGTGTAGATGGAGCTGGGATTTTAATCTCGGTCTGTCGGATTCCAGGGCTCATGTTCATGTCCACAGAGACTGAAGAGAGAAAAGACAGCTAAGAGAAAATTGCACAGGGTTGAGAAATCTGAGAGCCTGTAACCTTTGTCATGTCACATTGGCTCTGGCCATCTGCCCCGTGTTCCCGTGATTATATGGCGTAGTTGACCTTAGGACATGGGGACAGAGAACACCAGCAGTGCCTTCTCCTGGGCGTTCCCCATACAGTGGCTAGCATGTCAGCTGGGAAGATTTCCTTTCCATCTCAAGATTTTTAATAAAATCTCATTAAGCGTCTTCAAGCTAATAACAAATGTTATGAGGTATTTGGGACTGTACTGAACTGTTCACAAATAGACTACAATAATGTGGTAAAATGAAAATAAATATTTTCCAATTAAACAGAAAATCTGGTGGTAGAGAGTGGAGTCTTATCATGGGGGAATGGGCATTTTTCCCCACTGTGGTATGAGAGGTGATGGTTTGCAATTGTACAGCAGGTTTGGATGGTTGGTGTCAGCAAGGACTCTGGTTGCTAATAACACTCACACTAGCTGAATCAGAGACGGGGATGTTATTGGAAGGCTGCAGGGGTGTATCACGGAAGCCCAGAAGAGAAAGTGCAGCCGGGCATGGTGAGAGAAGAACCATCAGATGCAGGGTCAGCCATCTCTGTTTTGATTCTGTCTCTCTCTCTCCCTCTTCTACTCCATATCCTCCCAAATTCCCTCATTTCTCATTCTCCCTGGCCCTCTCCTTTATGCTTATCTGAAGGCTTTCTCTGGGTCCATGGTACAAATAGCAGCACAGAGCCCAGTGTCCCCATACAACTAAGTGAAGCTCTCTGTGGCCCAGAGATGATCTAATTGCTGTGAGATCAGAAGTGATGGGCTTCCCCTGGGGAAGAGATAAGCTGTCCACTCTTGCGCTAGTCAGCCATGGGGGTTGGTAATGAATGAACTTCATGTTTTCAGGATGGGGCATTTGTTGGCGAAGGGCCTGTGTGCTGGACAGATGCTCCAAATGAACACCAAATGGACACCAGTGGAGAAAATGATGGCCATTTATTGGTCATCTGACTTGTACAAAACCCTCTACTGTCTGAAAATTACACTGAATACTGCACTGACTATTCCCAGATTAGTTTATTCCCACCCTAATCTAAGGTATCTGGAGAAGCAGATGTCCAAGGAAGTAAAGGACAAAGGAAGATGCCACCGCAGCTCTCTCTGCTCCAGTTACAAGGACACCTCACTTAGGCTGAGTCATACTGCAGTGAGAGCTACACAATCCCTCCACACTGTTCCAGATCTCTCTATTGAGGCGTCTGGTCTACTTAAAGATTGACAACCTGGAAAAGCACCGGAGGCTTATCTCTTCAGAGATTAAGCATTAAACATGGTGTGGGAGTAAACTAGAGGAAGAATAAACTCAACAAAACTAGAGGAGCATTTTATGCAAAGTCATTGAAAAACTCTGCAACAATGGAAGTGTAATCTGGGGAATTCGTTTCCTAGAATTTGTGATGGAAGCCACGGACTGATCAACCCTTTGCAAACCACATTCTTTTTTACGGGTCTACACTGACCAGTGCTGGCCTTGGTAACATTTCAGCAGGGTTTTTGCCTCAGTGTTCACATTTTCTGTGGCAGATTTGGAGGACTTCATTGAAAAGCCAATCCCTACAAAAGTTCTTTGTCTTTTAAAAGAGTTTATTTCTCTCAACTTCACATCATTTTGCTTTCATCCAAGGAGGCTGTAGAGCAGTCTTTCAACAGGCTTTGCTTGAGCACTTCCTGGTGTCTTTATTTAATCACAGTTTTATGAACTCTATACACCAACCAGCCAATTTCACAGCCTCAGAACCATGCTCAGGAGACAGACAATGATTTTTCCTGCAGTCAATTAAAGGCTTTACCATCTGGAATTTTTAGTAACTCGTGAAAAGCAAATGGATGCCATGTTTTCAGGATTTTGCAGCCCAAACTCTAGTGCTACTGTGCATGAAATGCAAAATGATACCATGAACTTGTCCGACGTTTGTTTATGAAGCTAATCATTAAAATAGATTTTAAGTAGCTGATATCTTGTTTAATTTGATTTATTGGAATAATGCTTAAAGCATTTTATTAGTGCAGCAAAGGTGATAGTTTATTGAAAAGTTTTGCATATTAATTTGGATTTTCTGAAAGCGTTAGATCTCTACTAGGCCACCATTTCTCATCTCTGCCTCCCCACAGTGTTGGTGTGTTCATAGAAAATGGAAATCAACTAGGGTTTAGTTGACCTAGCCAGGGAGTCATATTTGCTTGCAAGGAACAGAACCCATCTGAGCTAGTTGAAGCATTAAAGGCTTATATTTTGGAAAACATACAATGGCATCTTATGGAACCCAGTGGTTTGTAGTATAGCTGAGTCCCACCAAAATGTGGAAGCAAGCAGCTAATCTCTCTTTCTTTTGGTCTTTCTATAACTTTCACATGGTCTCTTGCTCCTGAAGCTCCTTACATCTGTTTCATTCTTCTCTTCAAACCAGGGTTCTTTGTCTGGGCATGTCTGGGGGCCAAACATGTCTTCCTGTTTCATATCAGCGCCCTAGTCAAGCACCCAATATCGAATGACAGCTGTTTCCAGATCCCAGTTTCAACTTCCTGGGGAAAAGTTCAACTAGCCTAGCTTGGACCCGTTATCCATTCCTGGTCCAAACATCTGTGGCCAGGAAGCCACAGTCACATGACCAGCAGTCTCTCAGCCGGCTTGAGAGCAGATGCTCAGGGATAAGGGGAGATGATCCAGGTAGGATCTCTGAAGCGGATAGTGAGGAGGAAATTGTCAGTAGGGGAGTCACCAGGTGGGGGAACAGCTTATCTGCATGGCAGCTGCAGCCTGGAGTGCAAGTCTGTTTCCTGGCCCATCTCTATCAATTCTGCTGATCTTTTCCTCTTTTTTATTTGACTCTTCAGTCATTCTTTAATCTCCTCCTTTTGCTTCTCACTTCATTTTCTTTCCTCTGTCCCTCAGTTAATGCTTCACAGTAGTAACATGATGCATCTGTTTCAGTGGTGGAAAGAACACTGTCATAGGGAATCCAAGACCAGGCTCTAGGTCTGGGCAAGTCATTGAACCACTCTTGGCCCTGGTTTGATCTTCTGAAAAGGAATGGATCTGGACCAGATGCTGGAAGAAACCTTAGAGGTCATCTTGTCCGGGAAGCTAAATATCTGTCTACTCATGCTCCCATTCTGCAAATACTGCTCCCATGGCAGACATTGCTAATTGATCTCAGAACCCTTCTCTGCTGATCAGGACTGCACTTAGAAACCATCACAACAGTCCTGGCATCCACTGCCAATCAGTTGGAGGTGACTCTTGAGATGTGACCAATTAGCTAACTCTGAGTAAGAAATTGTGTCTCAGCAGTCTACCAATTTTTCTTCCTCTTACCTTCCTTACAGAGATGAGTTATGTGAAGCCATTATTCCTAATTCCCTAAATTTTTGAAGGAAAACTAAATGTCTTCCCGCCCCTTTCTTCCTAATTATTCATTCTTTTAAAAAACCCTGTTTACTTCCTGACCAGCATCTAATCCCACCTTCAGTTTCTCCTGTGGCTGAAGAATTGACAGTACTTTTCAGTACAGGTGTGGAATCAGCCACATTTTTCTGAGCTCCCCAGAATTAGACTGGCTCACTTTGCAACTGTGTGTGGTGGCAGGCAACAGTGAGAGTTATTTTACTGTTTGAAAATATGTTTTCTGCAGTAAATTTAGACTAGAGAAAGATCCTTGCTTTCTCAGCTCAAATTATATTCAATGTGCCTAATTGCTGTTACTTTCAAATAGGATATGGAGTGAGGTCGCATCTTTAACTCACGTTTCTCATCTACATTTACAAATGACACAGCTTCAGAACATCTGCTCTGCCTATGGAACACTCATCTCTGCAGATGATGCAGCTGTAATGGCTGGTGGCAAAATTGTTTCCTCGACGACGATGCTAGGGACCATTTCTCCCTTTCTGCCATTCCTGCTAGATTCTATTTTTAAAGTCTCCTTCTAGAGTTCATTTCCCCGGAAGAGATGAGTTTACACTTCTAAGGCAGGATATTTCTATTATTTCTGCTGAAGGGCTGCCTCCTGGAATAGTTAGCAATGACAGCCTCCGTGTGGCAGCATCATCTTATGAATGGCTCTGCAGGTAGGGAAGCTGTAGGTCTGGAGGGACAGGAGACTAATGCATATAGAAGGATGAAGGGAAACTTGCAAAGGCCAGATCTGGAATAAAATCCATCTCTCTCATGCATAAGAACCCATAGCTGATGTGGCCATTATACCTCATTCCCCCTCAGAAAGGGGTTGTGCTGTAGGCAAGTGAGAAAGAGTGAAGGTATGTTTCATACAGACTGAATTTAAATGCTGTAAGTTATAAAATTGAGGATTTAAATGCTTCCATCCTGGAACCAACTGCCCATTTGCAGGAAATGCAGAGAACAGAGGAACATGTTGAACTGCACCATGAGCATGCATCAGCCAGAGTCCAGACTGTGGGAAACTCCACAGGTTGAAGGGCCCAGGTACTTCATCAGGTACATTGTAAGGGAACAAAAAGAAAGGAGAGGAGAGCCTGGAGATTAAAAGAGACTTACAAGACATAGCAAAAGAAAAAAATTTTTTGAGCAAGATTATGTCTAGGGTGATAAAACTATTTAAAAATGGTTTCTTGGTTTAAATCATGCTGTAATTAACAGGCTTTTATAGGTGACCCGATTTCACTCTCTCACATTACAGGTGAGGAGCAGAACCCACTTGAGCTAGTCGAAGCATAGAAGACCTATATTTTGGAAAGCACACAAGGGTATCTTGGTAGTATGCTAAGCCCTTTTTATGCATTATCTCTTCAATTCTCATATCAACTATATGGGGAAAGTAGCTCATAGGTGAGAGAACTGAGCCACAGAGACAGGTAACGTGACTTGCCCAAGGTCACGCAGTGAGTAAGGCTCAGTCAGGAAAAGTGATTTGCTTCACCTCTAAAAGAGAGCAGGTGGGGGGAATCATGATCAGAATCCAGATCCCCTCGCCCATGTGTGATGTTTTTACTATTTCCCTCCAGTACAATCCTGTACTATACATTAACTTTAATCTTTAGTTCATTGAGAGATAAAATCACAGCAGAGTTGACTACATATTGGAGACTACTTCGTGTTAATCTGTTCTGTTAATTGCTTTTCAAGCAAAATTGTCTCTGGCTTTGTCCTGTATTTAGTGGGCTGTAAGCCCAGGAACTGTGATGTTCTCTGACTTTTGGATTCACAGAATAAAGTTACTCTTTTGCTTTCTCCTTGCTTAGATATTAGAAAGTCAGTTTCAGTGTTCAGTATTATTAAAATGCTCTAAAGTTGCAATTAAAGCTATAAAATAATCTTTACCTTTGTTATTAAATTTCATTTTTTCCTAGTAGTTGTTCTAGCATTGATTTAAAATACTTATTTTTACCTGGGTAGCACTTTTTCTTAGGGAATCCATTCTTAACTAGACTGGGTGTTTTGAAAATCGGAACTGTGATGTAGGTTGACATGGAAAAGAACCAGTAAAATTATCAGAATTCTGAATAAAGACATATATATCACTATGATGCAAGCAATTTAGCCAACAGATTCACCTACTGAAATAAATTTAGGGTTAAAATTATTTTATATTTCAATCCAGTTTTTTTAGAGAAAGTAGATTTTAAAGAAGGCTCTAAAATAGAAGTGTTGATTTCTGTATGCTACAGTGACATATGTTTGTCATTAATTATTTTTGTTTTTGAAAAGAGCCAGGATTTTAGGTTCATTTACAAGTAATTAACAGCCCAACCAGTGTGCCACAAGAAACATTCAGTTTCTCTTAGTATTTGTAAGGAGTCAACAAAACATACCACTGTTTCACCGTAAATGGTTCTAACAATTATTTACTGTGAAAATAATAGTGTTAACAGTTCGGGGTAGAAGATAGAATTGTACGTTATTTATCTTGAGGATAATAGCCTATGTTTTTAGCTTCAAGAAGCTGTGCATATATAATGATACTGGAGCAAGAGGTGTGGAATGTCACGAGCTGCATAAAACAACTCAGTAGAGCTATTCTTTCTTTAGGGGCCATCAGAGATGGAGAGAGAGTTTTCTATCCTTTTAAAAAGTCTTCGCCTATGCAATTTGTCCTTGGTCATTCAAAGTAGTCCCTCACCACCTTTAGTGTCTGAATGTTCTGCAGACGCTGTGGCTCTGGGTCAGCCTTCCTCTCGTTTCCTCCTCACCCCAGCGGTAGGAGGTATGAAATATCTTTCTCAGTGGTAATTACCTATCAAGGGAAATGTCAGGTTGTAAGAAGTATGATTGACACACAAAAAAACACTTTATTGAGGTATGGTTGATATACAAAAAGCTGCAGATATTTAATATAAACAACTCGATGTGTTTGGAAATATGTATACACTCGTGAAACCATCAAACCGTCATCACTATCAATGCCCTAAACTTATCCATCATCTCCAAATGTTTCCTCCCACTCCTTCCCCCCCCCCTTTTTTTGGTGAGAGCACTTAACATAAGATCTACCCTCTTAGTGAATTTTTAAGGATAAGTTTCATGTATATGGTAGAATACTTTGGAGTCTTGTCTTCCAAGTACATGGCAGTTAGGCAGATACACATGGCATCTCCTCCCAGACTCCATCAAATAGTGTACAGTCTGTCCTAAGCTTCTCCTACAAAAGAATGGTATCTGGGCTGATCAAGCCAAGTAGTGAAAGCACCAGTGTTCTTGTTCCCTCTCTGTGGCACCCCTCTTGTCTTGGCCAGATATGTCGAGATTCTGTTGCTAGTCACAGATTGACCTGGAGGAGACTGAAGGATAAAGGAAAATCCATTACCATCTGAAAAATCATGTGTAATGATTTTGATTATTACTAAGTAAGCCAAGGCATTAGGAGATAGAAATGGAACTTTTATTTATGGAGTGAATTTAAACATAATATAGATAGAACTTCATCTTTTATACTAAATGAGATAAAATATAATCTCAGTGAAATGTCTAAATTATAGAATTTTAAAAATAAATGCTATTTTGATATGTCCACATATGTAACCACTCAAAGCAAATAGATTATAAATGAAAATTGTTTGCTATGAACATATTGGTTATAATTTTGAGTTTGTGTGCTTCCAAAGCGTTTGAAAATTATATACTTAAAATAAATTCTTTTTTTTTTAAATTTTAGAGGCAATCAGTTTAATCATTATTCAGTCCTGATAAAGATGAGCTATATATTTTTTTTTAATAAGAATTGGAATTAACACATCCTGAAATAGTGATATTCAAACTAATGGAGTTAGACTTCTGTAGTAACACATGTGCCTAATCAATCATCAATGAATATGGAATTAAGAATTAATAATACTACTGTTGTTAATATTGGCAACATATTCTGCTTCTTTGGCCCCAAAATAGATACATACAGATTTTTAGTGTCTAATTATAAGAAAAACTTCAATATCCATGAAGTATCACACAGCCTTTTTCAGCAGACCATTTTTCTTGTGTGTCTCCAGTCAGAGGGGAAAATGATCGAGTGCTGATCTTATCCTCCTACCTAAATTAACTCAGTGCCCCAAGAAAGCATTAGAACCAGTCAGTATAATAATGACGGTGCTGTACATTTGTTACAGCACTTTACAGTTTTCTTAGTGGTCACTCGTATGCTGATGTAAGTGATGTTCATTAACAAGAGAATTCATGAAGAAGTCTGACAAAATACACTGTGAAATAAGCAAACAGAAGAATTTGTCAGCTATGGAGTGACAAAGAGCATGTTTTCTGATTCCACAGTGGATTCAGTTCACCCATCAGTTCTTTTTTTTTTTTTCTCAGTATCTGAAGTTGCTCAAGGGCACGGACTTTAACTCTGAAATGATCTAAGCTGGAATTCCCTCAAGATGTTCTGCAGAGCAGTGGTTCCTTGGGATATTAACTAGAATCACACAAAAAAGAAAGTGTTCCACAGTCAACTTATTTGGGGATTTTCTAAGTTAAACAGAACTTTTGTTTACTGCAAGACTTTTCAGAGCCTTTGGTGTATTTGTATGCCTGTGAGTCTACCATAGGAGATTTTCTAAACTGATTTGAATAAATAACCCTTTATTCCCCTTAAGTTTATTTACTGGAACAGATGTTTGGACATGGTTATGTTCGCTTATTCTCAGTTTTAGAGAATGTCAGGTTGTTCGGATGTCCCTAATATAGAAGGATTATTTTCATCTGAGATGCAAAATGAATGAGACATTCACTGCTTATCATGTAACAGCGTAAATTGTGCGAGGCTGAGGTTGTAACCTTTGGGAAAATATTAAACGTCCAGAGTTTGGCCTAGGATCATACTATTTGGTCCTTAAATACAGTGAAAAGTCTTACATTATCGTTTTGTGTATATTTGTGTTTGTGCCCACACTCATGTATATGCTTGGGTTGGCTGTCATGGAATTTATAAAATTTTTATTGTTTGTTAGTTGATATAATTTATTATCGTATGTATGAACACATAAATTTTATACAATTGCACAAATATGATCTTAGAGTGTACATAGGTTTCTGTTTTTTATTGCAGTCTTCTGTCTCCCTCCCCCCATTTTTGCTTGGCTGACCCATATTCATTTACATATTTTGATCATTGTTTATTTAATATATCTTTACTGGATTTTGGTGCTAAAGCCATACTGGGTTTATAAAATGAACTGGGGACTTTCCGTATATATGAAAGGCACGAATTAGTTTAATAAGATTGGAATTACCTATTTTTTCAAAAGAACTCAGCTGAATATACCTGGTCCTGCTTCCCTTTTCCCCATGTTTATTTGTCTGTTTACATTTTTCATTTCTGGATTAGTTTTGGCTATCACCATTATTCATTTCCTCGAGGTTTTCAAAATTGTTGCTGTAGAGTTGCATGTGAAATTCTCTTATAATTAATTACTTTAATTTCATCTTTATCTATGGCTGTCTTCTTTCTCATTCCTAATGTTTTATACTTCTGTTCTCTCTCTCTTTTTCCTTGATCAGGCTTACAAAAGATTTACTTATTTTACTCTTTTTATTTTTCCTCCAGAAGACCAAAGGATCAGCTTTTGAATTTATTTATTCTTTCTGCTGTTCTTTGTGTTATAACACATTAGTTCCAGCTTTTATTTTATTAATTTCTTTTTTTTTTTGAGTTGACAGGGGCTTCTTTTTGTTTCTAATTTTTAAATATAAATAATAATTCCTTTTTAAAAAATCTTTCTCTTCCAAAGCAGAAACTTTCCAGGCTATAAATTTTCCTCTAGGTATAGCCTTTACTGTACTAACTGAAGGTTGGGAGAGTGTTAAGAATGCTTTGAATTAAGATGTATATATATATCCTTTGAATTAAGATATGTATATATAAAGGATATTCATGAAGGATATATGAGTATATATGATATATATGTGCATGTATATGTATATAGAGAAGTTTATGTATGTAAATCTATGTATATCTTATTCTGTCTTTGCTCTCAGCATCTCAGTTATAGCCATACTTTGATTTGTGAGGAATCATCATGGGGAAGAGTTCACTTTGCACCGATGCTGAATAAGTCATCTCCAAAACCACATGCTTGCCTGTGGAAATAAGCAGATTTTAGGGGGGAAATCTAATGCAGAAGCACAGGGAGTCTTACTAATGCCAAGACAGCCAGATGGATTGCCCAGGTACTTATTAGAGAATTACAGTTAGAGAAAAGGGATTCATTGTTAAGAAATGTGAACAATTCCAAAGAAGATAGAAAAAGTTGTACACAAAAGTGGTAGTTTAAGAATTTATCATTATCATAGTTTAAGAAAAAGATAAAACTCTGAAACCGCTTAATTAGATTTTGTTCTCCTTGATGATAATCATGATAACTAACATTTATTGACTGCTAACCATGTACCAGGATATATGTTCCAAATAATCTACAAGGATTAATGCCTTTATGCCTCAAAACTGCCTTGTGAGACAGATATTATTATCCTCATCTTAGAAAGGAGCAAACAGGCACAGAGAGGTCAAGCAACTTGCCTAAGTTTACACAGCTGAAACAAGGTGGTTGGATCAGGAAGCCAGTTGCTCTGACTCCAGATCCCACATCCTAAACTGTGACACTTGAACATTTTCATGGTGGGGGTTATAGCTTGTTATAATCTTTGTGATGGAGCAACTATCAGAGAAAGCATTCAATAAATATGTGTGGAATAAATAACTAAATGATTGAGCAAATAAGGGAAATAACTGGTTATAATACTAAGCAGAAAGGGAAAAGTACTCTAATACAGCTAAAAATAAAGAGTTGTGGGAACAATGACATCTTAATTATGGGAGTATGGCTTAGAAGAGGTTTACATTTAAACCTTTACAAAATGGTGTTTTGTCTTTTTGCCCAACTCTGTAAGCCCTCATGACTGCTTTTCTTTAGGTACAGATTTACCCATATCCCCAAAGTCTGTCTTGCCTAGCAAATTTAAATGGACTCAAATCCCCTTTGGGCCATTAGCATAAAACAGTAAAAATTAATATGAAACTTTGGAAAGGTTTGCTAATAGGATTGTCCTAATTTTAAAGGTCAGTTATTGGTGGTTAGTTGTGTTTTCTCTGGTTGAATTTAAACCTATTAATGACCCTATCAGAGAGGTGCCAGGGGAGGAAGAGGGGAGAAATTCCCAAGCCCCATTGGCTTATTTACTTGACACAGATAATATTCTTCAAAAAAAGTGACCTTCTGTGAGTGTGGTGTTCTAGTCCAGGAAAGGTCATTGTGGCTGCCCTACCTGACACATAGTGACTGTGATGACAAAATTAGAAGGCGATGAGGCTGTTATTTATAATACTGAACACTTATAAACAACCTGTGTAGCAACATTTGGGGATGGTTAAACAAATTATAATGCCATATCTTAGTGGAAATAATATGCAGCCTTACCTAACTTAGAAAAATACTTTGAATATAATGTTAAAAGAGAAAAAGCAGCACAAAGTTGGATGTACAGTGTGATCACAGGTCTGTATAGCAAGCGAACCAAAGCTTTTCCAAGAACAAAATCTGGAAGTATAACTCACCTCAGTGTGAATCGTGGTTTTCCCGATGTGGTAGGACATGCATGTGGCAAGGGCTGAGGGCAAAGGGGGATATCTTTTTCTTTTCTTTCTACTTTTCCATCTTTTCTACATTTTTCTGTAATGATCACGTAAACCCAGGTGTAAAAAGACGGAAGTAAAATTATATTACTGTTCTAATGAGGAGGGAAATCATCTTTGTTTTTAAACCTGTTCCATAAAGGATTTGAAAGCAATAAACTTTTTAAAAAAGAAAATAATTGCGAAAGAGCTTTGAAAGTTAAAATGCTTCTGTTGATACACAACAGAACCTTTTATTTGCTGGCATCACTTCAAGGAACGGCAATTTGATTCTATTAAGTGGTGCATTTTGTTTTAAAAAGCCCCAAGAGAAATCAGCTCAGGCAAGACTGTCCCAGGTGCCAAACTTCAGAACTTACGCTCCATGTAAGTGGGTTTGGCGCATAAGTGGGTTTTGGGTGTGGACGGAGGCTTCAGCATGGCAATGGCATTTCTTTTGACCTTCTGGGACTCAAAGCCTGACAGGTCCTGGTGATTTAGACCAGTGATCAGTACTGTTCACCGAAGCAGCACCCGAGAGACACATCATCAGACTTAGAAGGAAGAGGCAGCTACGGTGTAGGCTCTGGTCTGTTCCGATCACCCTGGGAGGATGGAGTCCACTCCAGACCTAGAGATGGGGAAGACGGACTCCTTTCCACGTGGTGCAGAGAGTCCTGGATCTGGAGCCAAAGGGGTTGAGTCACACTGGGCTATGGAGTAACCCTCGAGGTGACCTTGGCCTGGCCAGCACCAACTGCTCTGAGCTCTGGTTTCTCACCTGTAAATGGGGATAATAACCTTTATCCGGCACCTCTCAGGTGCTGTGAAGAACAAGGTGAGATGATGGATATGAATATATCCCACAAACTATAAGGCATTCACAGAGGTGTGGGATTCTGGCGATGCATGATTTGCGGGCATTTCTGCATTCTGACTGGCATCCAGGTCCTCTGAGGAAGCCTCTGAGTGCATCCATGCCTATCCTGGGCTGACCAAATAATGATAACAATAATAATACTAATAATAGCTAGCATTTTGGGGGGATTATGTTCCAGGCACTGTCCTAAGGTCTTTGTGTGTATCACCTCATTTTAATCCTTAAAACAATTTAATGAGGGCTGGCCTGGTGGCGCACTGGATAGTGCGCCGCTTGGGAAGCGCAGCGGCGCTCCCGCCCGAGGGTTCGGATCCCACATACGGACCGGTTCCCGCTCACTGGCTGAGCGAGGTGCGGGAGCAACGCCGAGGGTTGCGATCCCGTTGCCGGTCCCCGGTCCGGTACGGGGGGCAACACTGAGGGTTGCGATCCGTTGCCGGACACGGAAAAAGACCAAAAAAACAAAACAAAACAATTTAATGAGGTAGGTACTGTAATTGTCCCCATCTTATAGATGAGGAAACTGAGGCAGAGAGGTTAAGTAACTTGTCCAAAGTCACACAGTTAGCATACGGAGAAGTGATATTTAAATCCAGGCAGTCTGACTCTAGGGCCTGATAGAAAGCTGCAGATACTTCTCTGACATATGAGAAAGAGGGGTTTGGTATATTCATTAATGTTTATTAATTGGTTATCTTAGTTTCTTACATTAAAGAGCTGTTAGTGACGGGGTTTGCTTTTCTTTAAGTGCTGCAATTAAGGAAGTCTGCAAGCGGGTAGTGAGTGGGGAGAGTGGATCGTCTCATGACTAGGTTGGCAATGTGGCCATGTCTATACCTAGGCTGGCCTTGGGAAGACTTTCTTCTCGTCAGTGCCTCCAGCAGCCAAAGAAAGGAATGATGCTGACTGGGAAAGGAGCATGATTGTGGCTGGGTTACAGTAGTAGTTTTGAGCAAACCAGGAAGCAATCCAGGCAGCCTTGAATCTGAACGGAGAACGCACCTTAAGTGGTAGACTCGAATGGCTTTGGAAAGGAGGGTACTTGGGGTGTGGGATAAAAACAGCCATGGCCAGGGGACTGATACAGCCCTAGGGACTGAGCATAGAGGGGCTCCGAGAGGAGAGAGCAGCAGAGGAGCCTGATACAGGTGTGTGTGGTTTTTTTGAAGCTGAAGTTCTGCTCGGTATGTGGCAGGGATAATTTGGGCGTAGCAGCATCACAGCCCGGGTCTGGGCCTGGTGTACAAGTACTGAGAGTGATGAATCAGCAGTGCTAAGATCCCCAGGGGGCTTCGATAATCCATCATTACTCACTTTGGTGTAACCATGTGGGCCTCCGAGATCTGCGAAGACTAGGGAGGCAGTTCTCACCGTTTTGACATTAGCCATGATAGGCTCCACCTGTCCTAAACCTGTCAAGCACTTTCTTAATTCTTTTAATGTTTCACTGTGTTAATGAACTACTACTTCCTGAGGCTTTTAGTTCAAAGCTAAATTTAACTTCATGGGACTCTGTGCAAACTTGCTAAGCACAAAGTAGCATTTGACACTTAACCTGCATGTGTGTACTTATGCATGATGACCAGATTTGTGCCACTTATTAAGTCTGATATTCTTACAGGAGTGACTTATCACTTTCCTGAAGTTCTGAGAATCGTGTTTCTTTTTTTTTCTTTTACCTGGCTTGAACAAGCTTAGTTTAAAATGTGTGTGTATATATTGCATATTGAATAGGGTTTTGTGTGATTACCCGTTCTTGTTTACTTGAAGTGGGAAGAAGTGACTCATTTTAATTTTTCTCTTCATTATTTTGAGGGTCTTCTTCTTGCTTGCTTCCACTCTTGTTTCCAGCATAAATCCATCTCTGTTCCCCATCTTTCCTCATCCAGCACCTTCTTAAATGTCTTACCATGTAAACTACTTTCTGGTAAAATTCTTTAGATTACCAGTCCCTTTGTGGGAGACCCACAAACAGAAGAGACTTGTTGGCTTGCCCCTGATGGGCGATCGTTGTAAACTTCCAGAAAAGTGTGGCCAGGCTGGGGCTTGTGCAGCAAGGCACTGCTGTTTATCTCCTTCTCTTGTGTGTGGGACTTCCTTTTGCTTTGTGTGGATTATTTTCAAAGACCATTACCATATTTGTCAGCAAAGAATAATCCATGTCGTTCTAAGTAGAAGAAAGTTATAGTTTTTCGATGGGGAGAGAGACTGGGAAGTCAGTGGGATTCA
>NW_007726232.1:831672-834338 GCF_000696425.1 Galeopterus variegatus | reverse complement strand
TAAGTAGAAGAAAGTTATAGTTTTTCGATGGGGAGAGAGACTGGGAAGTCAGTGGGATTCACTGAGAAAAACAAGAATTCAGTAGCTTGACTAGAATGGCTTGGTGTTTTTTTTCTAAGTAGAAGAAAGTTATAGTTTTTCGATGGGGAGAGAGACTGGGAAGTCAGTGGGATTCATTGAGAAAAACAAGAATTCAGTAGCTTGACTAGAATGGCTTGGTGTTTTTTTCCCTTGAAAAATGGGATTTCAACCTAAGAGTACAACCCGTTTCCTAGCAACATCCCAACATGTTTGCTGTTGTGTCTTTGTTTCTTCTCGGGCAAAGCCCTGTGTTCTCTTCAAATAACTTCCTCTGGTCCCAGGTACTATGTTAGAATTTTTCTTTCATGACTCATTCTCTATGATATTCCAAGCAAACATGTTCACTTGTGCTTCTTTTTGACAGTCTTGATGGCAGCTTCTCACCACCTTTATGCTGCTCTTCAGTCATGGTACCCTTTCCTCTGCCTTGTCTTCCTGCACTCCTACTTCACGGTGCACCTTCCACAGCTCCCTGCTCCCTACCTATGTTAGTATTCCGTTGGTGTGTAACACATTACCACAAACTTTGTGGCTTAAAACAACATACATTTATTAGCGCACAGTTTCCATGGGTCAAGAAGTTGGGCACAGCTTATCTGCACAGGGTCTTACAAGGCTGCAATCATGGTGTTGACTGGGCTGTGCTCTCATCTGGAGGCTTGGCTGGGGAAGAATCCACTTCCAAGCTCACTCAGATTGTTGGCAGAATACACTTCCTTGTGGCCACTGGACTGAAGGTCCTGGCTTCTTTCTGGCTGTCAGCTCCAAGAGGCTGTTCATAGTTCTCAGAGACTCCCTGCAGTTGCTACAGGCCACCCACAGTTCTTTGCCACATGGGCTTTTGCAATATGGCCTCCTCATCAAGCCATCAAGGAGAATGAGTCTGCTAGCAGGATGGAGTCTTACGTAAGATGACAGAGTCATAAGAGTGACACCCCATCACCTTTGCCATATTCTGTTGGTTAGAAGCAAGTTGTGCTCACACTCAGGGAGAGGGGATCACAAAAGGCATGATAGTCAGCAGACAGGGACCTTAGCGTGTGGCCAACATGCCATCTGTATCAAACTTTTGCTTCTCTGCCTTCCTTTTAGTGTTTTAAACTCTCTATAATTTGACTTTGCCCTACTTCTAATTTACTTTCCCCTTTAATGCCGTCTATCTCTCATTTCCCCCTCAATAATTTTCTTCCCTTTTCATGCCTTCCATGATGCAACTTTAGTTAATACAGACATATTTTACTTAATTAGCATAACCATGATTCAAAAATATTGTGAATAAAGCAGGATTACTTTTTATTGAAATGAGGGGTTCTTAACTGGTTTTTGGCTTATGAATCCTTTTGAGAATGTAATTAAAGCCGTAGAGACTCACTTCCCAGAACTGAGGAACACCACCCCATGTGTACTGTTTCAGTTATTATTGCTACACAAAAAACTACTCCCAGCTTAGTGTTGTAAGACAACCACCACTTTATTGTGCTAATGGTTTAGGGAATTCAGACAGAGCACAGTGGGGATGGCTTATCTCTGCTTCTTGATGTCTGGGGCATCAGTTGGGAAGACTTAAACAGTGGGGGCGATTCAAATGGTTGGGTGCAGAATGATCTGGAGGCTTCTTCACTGATGCATCTGGTGCCTGGGCTGGGATGCCAGGGAGGCCTGGCTCCACTGAGATTGTGGATTGGTGTAGTGAGGTTTGACTCTCCATGTGGCTGCTCACAGAGTGGTGGCGGGCTTCCAGGAACGAGAGAGGGCACATCTGAGAGTGAGCATGCCAACAGACCACGCTATAGCTGCATCCATTCTTGCCACTTTCTAGTCTGTTCTTCACTCCACAGCCAGAATCATTCTTCCAAAATACAAATTTGCTCCTGTCCATCACCCATCCCCACGTTCTCCATCAAACTAAAACCTATGATGCTCCAATGGTCTGGCCATCACCTGCCTTTGCAGCCTTATCTCATGCCATGCCTACCTTTGCTCTTCCCAACATAGCTATGGTTACATTCTTCAGTTCTTTGTACTCGTTATGCTTTTTCCTGCCACAGAGCCTTTGCATATTCTTGTTTCTCTACATGGAATACCTTTCCCTACGCTCTTTGATTGATTAACATCTACTCCTTCTTTAGATATTGATAGTCACTTCCTCGGTGATATGCTTTCTGACCTCCTGGATAGCTCACATCCATTATTGCATGACCTTAAGGATTATCTTTCATCTGCAACATTGATCATTTTTACATTTGTGAGACTGTTTAAGTCCGTATCTTCCATGGGACTGTGAGTTCCAGGAATCCAGAGATCACGTATAGTTTTTCCTTAAGTCATTGCTTAACCCAGTGTCTGGAATACAACACTTGCAGATGGAAGGAAGAAAAGGAGGAAGAGAAAGAAGGAAGGAGGGAGGGTGGCGATGAATGAATCTAAAATATGCACCTTTGGACACTTGTAGTGGTGAAGGACTCACTAACTTCAAGCCCGTTCATTCAATTTCCAATAGTTTTTTTTTTTTTTTTCCTTCTCTGCTGCTTTTGATTTTCTTGATGGTGTTTTCTTTACTCCTTCCCCCCCTTTTTTTTGGTTTT
>NW_007726232.1:818983-831662 GCF_000696425.1 Galeopterus variegatus | reverse complement strand
ACGGGAGCGCCGCCGCGCTTCCCAAGCGGCGCACTATCCAGTGCGCCACCAGGCCGGCCTCCAATAGTTTTAATAATGAGAAAAGTCTTTTATTAAGCTCTAATCTCCATTGGCTGTGGTCATTCAATCCATTATACATCCCCTCACATGACCACGCAGCACCCATTCCTCCATCCTGTTTGCAACATTTTTGTGAAAGAGTTTGTGAAACGACTTGCTGAAAGAAAAAGCTGTTCAGCCAGTAGCATCCTTTTTCAGTTATGAGGCTATGTACTTGAAATAAGATGAATCTGTTTTGACTCTTGAATTCATGAGTTGAACCCATGTTCAATGAAAGTACAAAAGAAGAAATACTGTGCAGATTTCACTTGACATCCAAGTAATAAAAAATGGATTCTAAAGTGTAACTGGAAAGCACTGAAGTGCAAAACTACCTTATATGGATGTTATTGTCACCCATACAAGTAACCAGACATGTCTGCATGCAAAGTTTGAAGCTGGGGCTATCTAGGAGATTAGCAACATGAACAGGAAGGATTGAGGCCTGAAAAAGGTACCTACTTTTCCTCCTTAGGCTGCACGTGGTAATATAGAAACACAAGTTCCATTGAATACCATGAAGCAGTTTCCCCAAAATGTATGTATTTTGATGAAATGCCATGAAGACTCTGGTGTCCTGAAGCTGTTTATGATTCTTGCCACATTTCTTTTTAAGGTGGGTTTCGGCTAGCAGCAGCCAGAAGGGGCTTGGGGCCCCACAGGAAAGGGCTCTAATGATTCTGATCTGGTGATAAGGAGACAACCAGGCTAAGTTGGCTTATGAGGATGGCTTGCCCAGGAGAAGCAGTTGGTCTTGCTTACAAAATCGAGTCAATGAGCCCGTTGACTGATGTAGAATTGACTTTATACCCTGACGTGTTCTACAAAGGACTTAAGGCCCATTTCTTAGGTATTCCAAGAATGGGGAATTTTAAAAACAAGTAAATCAAGACAGAAAGAAAAAATTTTATGTGTGTTCCCTAATTCCGAGCAAAAGACACCTTCCATCCTTTCTTTTCCAAAACTCACAAAATGGAACTGAAAAGACTATTGCAGAAAATCATCACTGCTTAGCTGTTGTGACTGCAGAGAATATTGCATATTCTAAAATCTCAAATATTTTAACATTTTAGGCTTAGTTGTTTGGTGTTTCTGTTGGCAGAATATGATGGGGACGGAGTAAAGACTAGGAACTGGTTTGGGAAAAGCTGCCTGGAGAGAGAGCAGGGCATTGGGAGTGGGGAGACTTTGCATCTGGACCTGCTTCTGTCCCTGATCAGTTACAGGGCTTCTGGCAAGTGGTGTTCCCTCTCTGTGCCACAGTGTCCTCTTCTGTTAAACAAACAAAAACACAGGGGCTTAGAGCCTGTCATGACAGCTCATTGGTTTAGTGCTTTTCTGTTTGGAGGGCTCTTCCCTCCATCTCCACCTCCATAATTTCATTTGCTCTTCACGGCAGCTGGGTGGGGTACATAGGGTGTGTTAGTCACCTCCACTTCATATGATGGTGGCCCAAAGATGCACGCAGCTCCAGGTGGCCATGGCTGTCGCAACCCCAGATCTTCTGACTTCACCTCTTGGTTGGTTTGTTTCTATTAGATGGTTCTAACATTTTTAGCTAATGATGTAGAGAGCTCTGGAAGTACCTTTTCTTTCTTTTCATTTTTAGTTTAAAATATTATTAAAGGACACTTAGCCACCTCTGGGGTCATCAACCATCAACACTACAGAACCAGGGAAAAGGGAATCATTAAGCAGGATGATGTTTCTCTTCTGAGCATGTGAAATTTCCAGCTCTCTCGTCAGTTGTTCTGTCACCTCCTGTCCTGTGGACCGCACCATTTTGTGCCCTGCCCCTTTGCTTTCCTGCCTGCGATTTCACACATTGGTGCTTACAGTTCTGGTCCCTGCAGGTGCTTGTAGTGACACCAGGCCTTGTGAGAGATGTCTCCGTCCTAGGTGTGATGGGATAGGTTTTTTTTCTGAAATAGTAAATCTGAAAAAAAAAAAAATCTTTGCTATTTGACATAGAGTGAATGATAATGTCAGGAATCCTTTTAAATCCAGGAAGATAAATATGTTTCATTGGAACCATCTTTCCAAACATAGCCAACCTCAAATATTTCGCCTGAGATGCCTCAGGATCCTAAAAAAAAGATTTGTGCTCAGATATGCAGTCCTTCTTTAGTTTTGGGTTCTTGGATGAGGCTTTTTCTGTTGTCATTGGCCATGGCAGGTAGCCACATAATCTTTGATTTTCTGAGTTGTGAGTTTCACAGTCCAAGCCTCCTAGGTGGTACCAGAAAACCTTTAAAAAATACATGAGTATCTTTCACATCTTCCTTTAACCATCACTTCATCAGAGACTGCTTCTCACCAACCCTGCCCTGCAAGTTGGCTGCAGCATTTGCATACTTGCAATTAAGCCATCATTTGAGTTGGTCTCAAGAGTTCTCCATGCTGGGGCGGGAGCTCTGTGTGGTCGGGGCAGTGCCCGGCTTACCCACTGCCGGCCACAGCAGGCACTTGGTCCTTACCCGATGCCTGACTGCCTGATATTTTGTTTTGCAGGAATGGACAATCTACAGATAAATGTCACCCTGACCCCAGAGTCATTTCCTCATGGGAAATTGTTACCAATTTCACCAACATGGCCTTTCTCAGAAGTCAAGTCTTCCTCGGCAGCGGACAGAAGCGAGCGTGTGCTGGCACGGTCCCCCGACGACACAGGCTCACGGCAGCCAGCCCGAACTCCTCTGCCCAAGACCCACCGCAGAGCTAGGGCTCCCATGGACTTCTCCTCGTCCCTTTACCAAGGAAGCGGACACAGCGCCTCCCTTGAACCTCCCAAGGAGTCCTCTGAGCCCCTGGTCCGAGCAAGGCCTCGCACCCACGTGTCAGGTTTGCCTCTCTCCAGCATGCTACCCCTGGTGTCCACAGTCCCGGTGGCGCCAGCCTCACCCTCTGTCCTCCCATCTCAGCCAGGGTGGGTGGGGACTCCCTCCATCTCCAGACAGCCCCCGAGGTCAGGCCACCTCCTGCATCTCCCGCCACCTCCCTCCTCCTCATTGGCTCCTGAAGGTCCTCATTCCATCCTCTTTCCCAAGCCAGCAGAGCGACCCGCCAACATGCCTTCAGTCCCCCAAACAGCTCCAGCCGACTCCTCCTCAAATCAGAGCCCAGCTAATCCTCTAAACCCATTTTCTGACAAAACGATCCACACTCCATCCCCAAATGCCCAGGATTTCATAGGCATCCCTCATCTAGGGTTTTCTGAATCCTCAACAAAGCAGTATCCTGAGCTGGCCCCCACACAGGGTCCCCCCTCAGCAGGCTCCCCTGCTCCTGGGTTTTTGAGCTCCACGGCAGAATTGGCCCATCTGTCTCCCCGTCCCCTAGCACCTGGAAGTCATCTTGGGCTTCCAGGTGGAACTGCCTCATGGTCCATGTTGGAAGTGGCTTCAAATCCTGCATCCGCCCAGCCAGTAAAAGCCGAGGTGGCCAGAAGAGTCCACAGTGGGGTGTCTTTGCCAACTTTTAAGAGCACTGCAGCAGCGACCCATGTGGCTGAGCCTTCACCTTTCCAGACTTCAGAAGCAGTGGCTGCAGAAGCAGTGGCTGTAGAAGTGACCCGCAGAAAGCTAGCTCCTGCCACTGCAAATGACTCCGCTAAGCTGCCGCATTTGTCAGCAGCTCCAGAGGATTCCGGAGGGCCCTCCCTCTCAGCTGAGCATACGTCTTCCTCTTTGGTGCCTTTTCCTCTGCCGTTTTCCACACCCGGTCAAGTGAAAGGCATCCTTTCTGGGGCAGTTCCCATATCACCCTCCAAGGGGACAGCTGACTTTCCCTCCATGCTCACATTCCTCCAGCCTGCAGAGAATCATGCCTCTCCGTCCCTTGTACCAGAGATGTCCACTCCTCGAGAGGAGGGCGATGATGGGTCCCCTCCTTCTGTAGCTACAGATTTCCTCCACTCACGCAAACTTCCTAATCGTCTTTCTATAGCTTGGACATTTCCCCTGTGGAAAGAGGAGAGCATGACAGCAGTTTTACGGAAAAATGAAAAGGCAAATGTGATGATTCCTCTCCAGGCCCTGCCAAGTGAAGAGCAGATTTCCTCCACTCACGCAAACTTCCTAATCGTCTTTCTATAGCTTGGACATTTCCCCTGCGGAAAGAGGATAGCATGACAGCAGTTTTATGGAAAAATGAAAAGGCAAATGTGACCGTTCCTCTCCAGGCCCTGCCAAGTGAAGACGTTTCAAGTCTTCACACTGTAAATGGAATGACCTCTGTTTTGAGCACGGATCATATTTCATCTCCCATCGTTACAACACCAAGAACAAAGCTCCTTTCTTCAGGATCACCTCCACCTTACACAGCCTCCATACAGACCACCCGGATTGTTTCCCCATCTCCTGGCTTTTCCAACACCCATCCAGAGACTTCTGCAGCTGCTGTGGGCCATTCGGAGTTGCCAGCTTCAGCTTCCAAACAGGTGACAGCATCTCCCTCCCCCACGGATGTCTATGATTTCTCAGTCAGAGACATGAAACAGCCAGCAACCACAGATGTTTCCTGGAGTTCTCTTTCAGCAGAAACTGGATCCCTTTCCACAGAAGCAACAATATCTGGCTTGCAGCAGCAAACAAATTATAATTTAAATGGACACGCAGTTAACTTCACAAGTTGGGAAACTCGTTCAGCTTCAACTACTCCTCCTAGTGGTTTAACTTCAGCTGCCAATGCAGTAACATCTCAGGATTTCAAAGATACTGGGCGTTCAGTGACCACAGAAGGCTTTAGGATTCAGGATTTTGTCCCTGGTGTAAGCACTGACAAGCCTGGACAACAGTCAGACGTGACCATGGCTGGAAACCATATAGACCTCTGGTCCACAAGTAACAACAACAATTTCAGAGACTTCCAAAGAGCTGAGGTTGAATATTACCCGTCCACAAGTCAACATTCTGTGTCTCAACCCCTTCTGCAGCTGCAGTCCCAGTCAACACGTCCTTTTTTGCTAACCTCACCAAGTGTAACTGCTATGGCTAACTTGCAGGAAATGCTTTCAGATGGAACAGATATAGGTTTTCAAATTTACAGGGACATCTATCCATCACCTGTGACAAATGCTTCCACACCATTCCAGAGTATCCTGAGATATGATTCTACTGCTGAATCTCCTCCTAAATCGACCAGTGCCTTTTCCAGGACCCCCTCCAAAGTGCTGCAGCTTTCTCAGCGCCCCAAGAAATGGACAGGTGCAACCACTAATGCAGGTAGCTTGTTTCCCAAAAACGGGTATGACTGCTTCTGTGACCAAAGCATCTTCGAGCTCAACACAGATCCCACAGCTTTGCTCTGAAGGAGCACAGACCCCCTTTGAGGAATGAGTTAGCAGCCCCAAATAGTCATGTTGTTGATTCTTTGCCCACTTGGTTTTTTGAAATGTTCAGAATTTGTGTCCTTATTATCAACCATAGCTTTGCCATAGTGGTATTCTCATTAAGTTTAATTGACTTAATGAGCCTAAAATTGTTTTGCCTAAGTTCTCCCCACTGCAAGCCCAGCGTACAGAGACTTTTTATCCGAGAAAACCCATAAGTTACATCCATTCATTATCAGAACAGGTAACATGTGCATACCGAGCCAGTGACAAATTTTGTTTTTTCTTTCTTTACAGTGGACTCTTCAGTGACACCCAAGGTAGAACCAACAGTAGCAGCAGCAGCAGCAGAGGCAGCCACCACATTGTTTTTAAGGAAATCAAGTCCACCGGTGTTGTCTGCAGCCCTGGTTGGTAAGGGCACTGGCAGCAGCCCTTCGGTGGTGGCATCAGGATTAGCCAAGAGCAGTTTGACCACAGATCTTGCTAAAAATGTCACAAACAAGTTGGCATCTGGCCCACAGGCAACACCAGCAGCAGTCCATACAGCCTTCCCCTTCACGCCAACCTACATGTTTGCAAGAACGGCACACACCATGAGCATGCATACAGCCATGCCAGGGAACACGGGCCCTGCCTCTGGCCTGTTGTCCACAACACACCTCCCCAGGAAACCACAAGCCATGCTCACTGGCCTCCCAAACCCCACCAACCCAGAGATGCCCAGAGTGTCCACCCCACGTCCGCTGACAATCACAGCAGCGTTGACGTCCATCACGGCATCAGTAAAGGCGACCCGCTTGCCGCCTTGGCCTGCAGAAAACACAGATGTTGCTCTTTCTGCTGCATCGGCTGCAGTGGTCACAACTGGGAAAATGGCCTCCAACCTAGAGTGTCAGATGTCCAGTAGGCTCCTGGTGAAGACAGGTAAGAGTCCAGTGTCCTTACTTTCAAGTGATTTTACTTGAAAGCAGCAAACCTGGCCTCTGAGACGTAACAGAATTATTTTTCTTTTAGAACAGTGGTTCTCAACCAGGGGTGATTTTGCCACCTTCCCCCCATCACCCTCCCTTCCCTGGGGACATTTGGCCATGTCTGGAGACATTTTAGTTGTCACGCCTTGGGGATGGGGTGCTACTGGAATCTGGTGGGATGGAGACCAGGGATACTGCTAACATCCTACAATGCATGGGACAGTCCCTGGCAACCCCCCAAACATCAATAGGGCTGGAGTTGAGAGACCTTAATCTTTATCAAGTGTCAGCGAACAGGGGGAGCATTAATGGATACTAGGATCTGTCCTGATATCAGAAGCCCCTGGGAAACCCCAGTTCTGTGAATGCAAATGTGCCCCCAGTTGCCATAGAGCGAATCAAATCAATGTTTCACATGAATGAATGTTGTGATTCGTAATATACAAAATCTTGGGAAGAGCAACAGAACTCAGAAAGGCTTTTTGTCATGCATTTTCTCAATCAACAGATACTTAAAGTATAGCTACAGTACACTGTGTGGGAAGCCAGGATTTCCTTTGATGTTAGAAAGGAGACTTTCTGGAAAATTTGGGCAGGCAGCACTAGAACCACAGGCAAAGCTGAGATGCCATCTTTTTAGCCCCCACTCCCCAGTTGCAGCAGAGCAGGCCTAGAATGCACAGGGTGTTTTTAATAGTGTGGTAATGTTTGCTATAAAAAATCATTAGACATTATTTGAAAGAGCTCACTGATGTTGAATGCTCGCATCCCGCCTCCCTCCTTGCCCCATAAAGAATGAAATGAAATTGTATCTTGAGATATATCCTATTTTAAAATGGGAAATTGTGAAACTAGGCACAGCAGAAACTACAGTATTTCTTTCTATTTCTGAAGCAATTATGCCATCTGGATTTCCTCTCCTCATCCCCTCTCCCTCCAGAGGTGCTGGGCAGCCCCAGCCCCCCAGAGGCAGAAATCTGGAACATTCTCCCCTCTCTCTTCTTCCCTGCCCCTCCCCCACTGCAGCCACATCTAATCAGCCACCAGTTCCTTTCTGTTCTGCCTCCTGAGTACACCTTATTTCCACCCTAGCTCGCTCTGCTACTTCCATTCCCACTGTCATCATCGCTTACCTAAATTTCTGCAACTACAGACAAATTTATCTTTCTGCCTTCAGACGTCCCCCATCTCCAATCTGCTCTACAGTCTGCAGTCAGGGGAACCTTCTAAAATGCAATCCTTTGCTTCAAACTCTTCAATTACCATTGCCCCCAAGACCAAGCCTAAACACGTATACTCAGTGGGACTTGTGCTGACCAGCTTTGCTCAGAACTTGCAGAAGGTGGTGGCTGGGAGGAGAGAAGGGCTTGTTAATTATGAGGTTTGCTGCCTTACCCTGATTACCATGCTTCTGTTTTGCCCCACAGTTCTCTTTCTAAGCCAAAGGAGGGTGCAGATCAGTGAATCCTTGAAGCTCAATGTAGCCAAAGGGCTCACGCAGGCATTGCGCAAGGCTTTCCACCAGAGTGATGTCTCGGCACACGTAAGCCCCTTGCTTTCTAATCAGGCTAATGTATCTATGTCTCCTTCTTGGGTCCAGAATATGCTTAGATTATTTTCCTCCTTTCTAGATTCAATAATCACACTTGCCAGTAGAATGTTTCTTCATTTTGGCAAATAGCTAATACATGGTGGCTAGAGAAAAAGGTCAAATTTTGAGGTGGAAAATTGAGACTAATTGCCTTATGTCTAGATTTTTTTTTTTTAAAGCTTGGGTGTACTGTTTTTAACCATTCCATTATCCCGTCGTTTGGGGAACATATTAATAACATTTGTGTAATTCCCTAGAAATGATCCATTGCTTTTCCCTTTATCTTCTGCACCATCATAAATAATGATTTATTTCTGGACACTTGAAAATTATTTCGACTTGTAAATCCAGTCCAACTTTGCTTAAATGGCCAGCAGACAGGAAGTAAACATTTTTTTTCCTCCGAACACTTTAATGCCAAGTACTGTTTAACAACTGCTGGCTTGTTTCAATGGCATATCCAAGTGATGGAAGCTTTGCTTTATAATCTTGGTTTGAGTCCAGGTTTTAAAGCAGTAAATGCGATTGGCAGTCAGCGGACTCCCTTTTGCACCACTTAAAAAAAATATTGCTCTGGCTTCTTCCTTTGATGTTCTGTTCTGCAGCTGCATCCAGCTTAGTGATCCCCTTCCCATCCATCACACCAAGGACTGACTACAAATGAGATTTGGCACCTAGTTTATTGGTCATTGTCAATCTCTTTTGTACAATTCCAGAAAAAAAAAAAAAGAAAGAAAGAAAGAAGAAAAATGCATTCCATGAGAGGCTTCTGTGGTCTCTGCACCAGAAGCTTTATTTGAAAGTTGAAAATGTGTATGTTCCCATTTAGTTGCCTGAAACAGTTTTTCTAGACTTCAGTCATTTTCACGCTACCTTCATAGTTTTGGTCTTTTCTGCATATCATCACAGACCACTGTGACAATTAGTATTAGTTTTTTTTTTAAAAAAAATGGCTCACTTCTTAAAACTTACATACATTTCTTTTGAAAGGACATTTGCTATTACCACCATAAGTGAAAATCAGGATCATTTGCCACAAATAAAATGGAATGGTGAAAATGAGAATAATAGAAACAAAACAGCTTGTTAAATTCAAGCCAGACATTGCTGAAGGCTCTGAGGCTGAGCCTGGTGTCCCTTTGTTTGTTTAACAAAAGAATTAGCAAGGGTTAGAGAAAATAATCCCTAAAAGAAAATAATCCCTGAACTGAGACTTGCTCCTTGAAGTAATTAGAACTATTAGAAAGTGAGCAACTTTCTCATGGGGTGCTTTACTGTTGTTTCATCCTGTGTCCATGTTTCGTCCCAAAGTATCTCTTGTTACACCTAAAATCATCTTGAACCCCATCTTTAGGAAACAGACTAATGGAGGAGACACCCAATGTGGAAGAGCAAAAGGCTTACCCATCTAGTTGCAAAATCAGTTAGTTTGGAAAATACACAGGACACTACCAATGGAGTGGCAAGAATAAGGGGGAACACAGGTGTTAAAAACACCCTGAGTATGGAGTTTCAGTTTTATAAGATGATAAGAGTTCTGGAGGTGGCTGGTGGTGATGGTTGTACACCATTATGAATGTATTCAATACCCCTGAGCAACACTTAAAAATGGTTAAGATGATAGATTGTATGTTGTGTATGTTTTCCCACAATAAAAAAAAATTGGAAAAAAGGGAGGTTATGAAGGAATATCTACAGTGCATGCATATATGTACGTATATTCTCATATATGTATATATGTACCTGTATGCATGTATATATACCTACAAGGGTATTTCAAAAAGTTTTTGGAAAAGTAAAATTAAGAGCTAATGCCAATCTTTCCATGAACTTTTTGAAGTATGTTCCTGTATAATACGTGTGTGTTTATATATGAAATACGTATTTCCAGGAAAAAAGACTGAAAGGAAATATACCTAAAAGTGACTGTGTGACTGGATTATGGTAGTGGTGGTGGCATTAGAGATAGTTGTTACTCTTTTCTCTGTTTTCCAAACATACTAATTCTATAATAAACATTATATTTAATATACTTAAAAAAAACCCAAAACCAACAAAAAAACACCTTGAGCTGTTATGCAACACCAAGAAAACAAAATGAAACAAAAAGAATAAGATCTAAAGCCTTAAAATCTTCGGGTCGGGACAGAAAGAGCTGAGATCGTCAGTGTCCCTCAGGACTCAGTTGTAAGAGAAGCTCTCTATGGCTCATCCTGCCTTGGTCTTGAACCAGTTTACAAGCCAAGGATGGAGTCAATGGTTCTTCTTACTGTATCTAGAGAGAGGAATTTATTTACTTCTTGACCATTGCGCTGAAGGCACCCCACTTAATCTATCATTTCTGCCTTTTAATTTCTATAAATGATAGAAATATAATAAAGCAGTTTTCCCAGCATTGCATTTGCTGGAAATCTCTTTTGCCAGCTGTCTCCTCTCTGCCATTTTAGTTATAAGTGGTGCTCACAGGATTATGCTGAGGCACTTAAAGAATAAAAAAACACGGATTTAATTCTGTTCCACGTAGGTTTGATATAAATTGTATTTTGTTGTATTGTGATATTTTGAGACTTGCCAATCCACGTATACTTTATAGGATTGTTAGAATGTTTGTTGAAGGAGAACAATCCTGTTCCCCAGCCTCGCTGAATAACAGGTGTGGTTTTAAGAGACACCAAGAAAAACTTACTCTGGAAATAAACAATGAGTTCTGTGGGACTGTTTGTTTTGTAGGTGGACATTCTGGAATATTCTCATAATATCACAGTTGGCTATTATGCTACCAAAGGGAAGTTGGTGTACTTGCCTGCTGTAGTGATAGAAATGCTGGGTGTTTATGGAGTCAGCAACGTCACTGCAGATCTGAAGCAACATACCCTGAATTTACAGTCTGTGGCAATACTTGCCTCCCTGTGGAATCCCCAGCCCGCAGGCTACTTCCAGCTGAAAACAGGCAAGTAACTCAAAGGAAAAGATTCCTACACATTCTGGGACTAGAGGTGGTACCAAGCAGACACCTGTTTAAAAACTCCATTGCAGCTGCTGTGTCATCTTTTAAAGTCTCTATGTACCATCTTCAAAGGGCCCTGCTAATCAAATGTCCAAGTTCTCTGCACATCAGTCTAAACTTTTCCAACTCTGGATTTATTAGAAATGTTCTATCACAGGAGCCTTCCCTCCCGATTTATATAATTAGTACTTATGAGCATCGAATACTATATTTTTTATTTTTTCCTCTATTACCAGTGGATACTAATAAGACTTGAACATTCATAAAATCCATGGTTTGGAGCAACAGGTACCAGATGCCACTGAATCAGAATCCCTGAGCTCAGGCCTTGGAATCTTTCTTTTTTTCAAGCTCCCTGGTTATTTTCGATCTGCAAAATTTGTAAACCACAAGAGTAGAGAAACCATTGCAATTGAAACAATAAACTTAGTAAAAGAGGTCAATTGATTTTTTTTCTCTCCGAAGAAATAAAAGACATGATCTCTCAAGTTATTATTTGTCAGTCTTTGAGCAGATGTCTACATATTCCAAAAAAATAAGATCACAAAATTCTTTGCATTGGTGGGAATCTTGGGTTCAATCATGTGTCTAATTCTTCTATGTTATAAATCATTCTAAGAGCCACTTTCAAAACTACAATCAAACCTTGTCCAGCCTTATTGTTTATTTACCTAATTTCTCTAATCTAAAATCATGTTGTTTTATATCATGACCACTATTAAATCCAAGGAATTAAGACACAGAGCTTTGGTGAGCCCTGATTTATTACTCTCATTCTAGTGCTGCAGTTTGTGAGCCAAGCAGACAACATACAGTCCTGCAAGTTTGCTCAGACAATGGAGCAGAGGCTGCAGAAGGCATTCCAGGATGCTGAGAGGAAAGTCCTGAACACCAAAAGCAACTTGATGATTCAGGTAGGGAGGAGGGTGCTTCAAGTTATAGAGCTGACAGACAACCATAATGCAAATGTTGGCAAGAAATGATTTGGGTCTCCCATTTCAAAGCTGCCTTGTATAAGTGAAACTTTGTGCCTTAGGCATGTGATGTGGTCAATCACAGCATTGGAGAGTGTATCTAAATAGCTAGCTCACTGAGATTTGCCTGTTTTGTGATTTGCATTGGGTTGTATTCCAGGCATCCACATAAGTAATTACTAGTTTACACAAATATACACACACACGTTTTATATTGATGGCTTACTATGTGCCAGGAGCTATGCTAAGTGTTTTACAAATATTTTGATATGTGCTATTCAAGACATCTTTCTGAAGTGTTCTTACCTCCCATTTCACAGAAGAGAGAACTGAGAAAAAGGTTAAGAAACTTCTAGAAGGTCACACAGTTGGTAAAGAATGGAACAAGGACTTGAGCCAAAGGCCCATACTCTTATCCACTATGCTACACTAGTATTAATGCATTATAGAAATGGGGTCCTTGATGAAATTTTTCACAAACACATGAATTCTTTCCCAGGGAAATGCCATTCCCGGTGCACAACATTTTGGCTTCCTGGATTAACAGTGTGACACCACCAGAAGTTTTTCTCAGACCCATTTTTTGCAGTTATGTAGACATCATCCCATTAAGGACAGATGCTTTTAAATGATATTCATCCATCCCCCAAATTTCTCTAATTAAGTCTACTATTCAATGTCTCTGTTTTGACTACTGAACTAAAG
>NW_007726232.1:815983-818387 GCF_000696425.1 Galeopterus variegatus | reverse complement strand
TTGGCCTTGAGAAGCCTTTCTTGTATTGTTGTAGGTAGAGATGGGCCATTAAATGAAACTTTGTAAATCAAGTAGAGAACCTTCCTTGGAAAAGATTACAACAGATTTGCATCTTACAATAAGATTTGTATCTGATTAGATTTTAGGTGCTCTTGAACATTTTAACAGCTCTTGAAATGAATGGATAATTGGATGAATTGCTTTATTAACCCTGTTTGCTTTTTGCCTTGCCTGACAGGAAGCCCAGAGCCAAACTTGTTGCCTGGATTTAATAATCCTCTCAGTCCCTATATCATGCATAGATAACTACATGCTGACCATCCCTCTGGGGTTGTCTTTCATCTGTTTTTTCAGGACCTGGTTTTGTAATTAATAAATTTTCATGTTATTGTGTTAAGTATAATTTGTAAGGCACCTTGAATCCTTTGTAGAATAAGAATAAGACATAAATATTTAATTAATTCATTCAGAGAGTCGTTGAAAAATAATTTTTTTCCCCACTTATAGTTTTAGTATTAGGGGCTAGATTAGAGTTGACTCAGTTGGGACCTTTTTTAGTTGCAAGTGACAGAATCCAAGCTTACAAGGCTTAAGCAAGAAAAGGAAGTGATTGACTCATGTAACTGAAAAGTTCACAGTTCAGTTACTTTGGGCACAATTGGGTCCAAGTGCTTGAATGATTTTTTCATGAAGTTCTCTCTTCATTTCTTGGCTTGCTTTGCTCTAGGTTGGCATCATCCTCAGACCCATCGGGTGGCCCCTAGCACCTCCAGGTTTGCTTCATCCTTATTGTCCACATTCTTGTGCTACCAAAGTGCCTTTTTTGTGTTGTGCACGTCAAAATCCTGGGATTAGCTCTCATTGGACTCACTGTGCCCATTTCTGGACGTACTGTGGCCAAGGAGATGAAATGTCCCACTCAACAAGCCTGGCTCAGATGCTGTGTTAGTCAGTTTTCTTTTGCTTATAACAGAATACCTGAAACTGGGTAATTTATAAAGAAATGAATTTAATTTCTTACAGTTTTGGAGGCTAGGAAGTCCAAGGCTGAGGATCAAGAGGTCACATCTAGTGAGGGTATTCTTCCCAGTGGGGACTCTCTGCAGAGTCACAAGGTAGGGCAGGGCATCACCTGGCAAGAGAGCTGAGCATGCTAACGTGCCCTCCACTCCCGTGATAACTCACTAATTCATTAACCCATGAATGAATTAATCCATTTATGAGGGAATAGCCCTCATGATCCGATCACCTCTTAAAGGCCCTACTTCTCAATATTGCCATATTGGGGATTAAGTTTCAACATGAACTTCAGAGGGGACAAACATTCAAGCCATAGGAGATGCCCATTCCTGGAACTTTGGTGGGCCCTATCCAAAAGCCCCATCCAAAGCACATGAACAGATAGGAGAGGAGAGGTGGTTCCCCAAGGAAAACTGTGATACTGTCATAGAAGAAAGGAGAATGGATGCTGGGTAGGTAAAACATAGCTTTCCACTCCATCAGTCTGAGGTCTAATTAGCTAAATGAATCATGGCATGAGTGAGTGGGAAGTAAGAGATGAGGTCAGAAGCTGTGGGAGGCTTAAGAGTAAAGGGGTGATGAAAGTGTCCCCTGAGGGGGCTACTTCTATTGGAGGTCAGGGCATGACTTTCAGAAATCAGTGCTGTGACCTTGGTCTCAGTCCTGTGGACTTCTTATTTGTGGAGCTAGTGTTAAGTAGCCACCAAGAATGATTACACTTTTCTTAGCTATAAAAAATGAGCATGTAAAAGAAGATATAAATAAATGGAAAGACATTTTGTGTTCACAGACTGGTAGACTTACTATTAAGATGTCAGTACTACCCAAAGGGATCTATAAATTTACTGTAATCCCTATCAAAATCCTAGTGATTTTTTGCAGAAATAGAAAAATCCATTCTGAAATTTATATGGATCTCAAGGAATTTTGAATAGCCAAAGCAATCTTGGAAAAAGAAGAACAAAGTTGGAGCTCTCACACTTCCTGATTTTAAAACTTACTACAAAGCTACAGTGATCAAAACAGTGTGGCACTGGATAAAGACAGACATGTAGATCAGTGGAATAGAATAGAGAGCCTAGAAATAAACTGTCTTGCATATGGTCAAGTGATTTTTGACAGGGGTGCCAAGAGTATTCAATGGGGAACAAACAGCCTTTTCAACAAGTTAGGAAAACTGGATATCCATATGCAAAAGAATGATGTTGGACCCTAACCTAACACCATTTACCAAAATTAACTCAAAATGGATCAAAGACCTAAACATAAGAGCTAAAACTATAGGACCCTTAGAAGAAAACATGGGAAAAACCTTATGACACTGGATTTGACAATGATTTGTTGGATATGACACCAAAAGCATAAGCAACAAAAGAAAAAAAAA
>NW_007726232.1:779955-815323 GCF_000696425.1 Galeopterus variegatus | reverse complement strand
CAGCTAATATTCAGAACACATAAGGAATTCCTACAACTCAACAATAAAAAATAAAAAAAAACAATTAAGAAATGGGCAAAAGGTTTTTGAATAGACATTTCTCCAAAAAAAGATATACAGCCGGCATAAGCACATAAAAATATGCTCTACGTCACTAATCATTAAAGAAATGCAAACAAAACCACGAGATATCACCCCACATCTATCAGGATGGCTGTTAATCAAAAAAGAGAAAATAATAATTGTTGGTGGAGATGTGGAGAAACTGGAACCCATGTGCATTGCTGGTGGGAAAGTTGGATGGTACAGCCACAGTGGAAAACAGTATGGTGATTCTTCAAAAAATTAAACATAGAATGACCATATGATTCAGCAATTCATTTCTGGGTATATACCAAAAAGAATTGAAAATAGGGACTTGAACAGGTATTTGTACACCCGTGTTCATAGCAGCACTATTCACGACAGCCAAAAGATGGACGCAGACCAAGTATCCATCAACAGATGCATGGATAAACAAATGTGGCATACACATACGTACAATGGAATATTGTTCAGCATTTAAAAAGGAAGGAAATTCTGATGCACGCTACAACATAGATGAACGTTGAGGACATTTTGCTAAGTGAAACAAGCCAATCACAAAAGAACAAATACTGTATGAATTCTCTTATAAGAGGTATCTACAGTTGTCAAATTAATAAGTGATTCTACTTTTAAGAGTTATCTAGAAAATTGAGTGGCAGTTTCTAGGGACTGGGGGGAGGGAGAAATTAGGAGTTGTTTAATGGGTACAGAGTTTCAGTTTGGGATGATGAAAACGTTCTGGAGATGGATGGTGGTGATGGTTGCACAACAGTGTGAATGTGCTTAATGCCACTGAACTATATACTGAAAATGGTTAAAACGGTAAATTTCGTGTTTTGTATATTTTATCAAAATAAAACAAACAAGTATAATTTACCTGGTCAACTGTAGTTTATACAGAGGTACCTACAGTGCAAGCTTTATATGCTTCCTTAGGATCCAGTGAGATTTAATTTTGTTGAAAAGTGAAAAATAGAATGTTCACAATCAAGATAAAGCTTGAAAATTAATTTTTTAAAGTTATTATTTAGTTTTTTTTTTAGGTGGCAGTATGTTGAGGTCTTTTGTTCAGAAAGAAGTGCCTTTCTTTTTTGGTACCTTGGGAAAGAGACGCGAATACCTGTGGCTAAACCACATTCCAAAAATACTTCCAGAGAGGACAGTAAGAGTTGAGCATTAATTGTGGGAACGAAGGCTCTGGGTGAGAGACTTAAAAAGGAACTCCCACTTGTGGGAAAAAGTGAGAAATAAAGCAAAGAAGTTATTCTTGTCTGTCTTCTTCAAAGTCAGGTTTAGAAGGGCAATTGCAGGGATCGTCATTTCTGAGCATGCAAAGGTCAGGGAGAGACCGGGTGTCAGTCAGCATCCCGGCAGGAAAGAGAAGGCACACTCAGATGAAGGTAATTTGAGAAAAGTTCAATAAAAGGCCCCCTTTGTAGGAGTGTGGGCAGGCTCCAGGGAAACCTCAGGGACAGTGCAGTGTCCAAGGCTGTAACCATTGGGCTTGATGGGACCAGGGCAGGGAGCAGTTACGGGGGCCTGGCAGGAGTCAGCTGTGACTCGCAGGGAGGCAGTCCTGGGCATCAGCACTCTGACCTCCCTCTCCTTCTCTCCCATATCCTCCTGAGCATGCTTTAGCTAAAGCTGGAGGGCAATGGAACCCACTAAGGTGGTCCACAAGGGTCTACCTCCAGGGGCACAGCACTCTGACCTCCCTCTCCTTCTCTCCCATATCCTCCTGAGCATGCTTTATCTAAAGCTGGAGGGCAATGGAACCCACTAAGGTGGTCCACAAGGGTCTACCTCCAGGGGCACAGAACAGGATAGAGATGCTGGGTAGCAAGTGGATCTGGAGGAGAAACAGAAGACACCCAGCCCAGAAGCCCACCAAAAATGTCTCCAGATTGAACAATGTCCTACCACATGTGTTTTTCAGATCTCATCTATGGGATATTTTTGCCCATACATTGACCCAGAAAACCTCATTTTCTGGCAACTAAAAAACTGACTTAGACAAAACGTGAGAAGAAAAACATGCCATCTGATAGGATTTTTTTTCACTTGTTCTATATTGAATTAGTAGACCACAAGGAAATGTAATTGCACTGTAAAGAAAATATTCTGTACTTCTGAATTCCTGTTATAATTAGGTTCAGTCACCCTGCTCATGACTAGGTTGGTGATTAGCTGTATACGTTCCCGATCCTTTCAACTTTGAAATTCACTAGAAGTTTGACTCAGGCTTTCTTTGTCTGAGCAGTTGAGCCTTCCTTAAACTTAAAATTCCTATGCTTTATTTTATATTTTCAGAATTATAAAAGTCACCTGAGACAATTTAGGCCCCAGAAACCTACACACACCAACAGTTAAGAACCCAAAGTCAGACTACCTGGGTTCGAATCCTTACTCCATCACTTATTAGCTGTGTGACCTTGGGCAAGTCCCTCGATCATTCTGGGCCTCAGTTTCCTCATCTGTAAAAGGGAATCATAACTGGCTACACCTCGTAGGGTTGTGGTGAGGATTAAATGAGATGATGTGCCATTCACACAATGCCTGGCACATAGCAAGCAATCAGTAAACGATGACTATTGTTATTCTTGTCTCTTCCTTGCTGTTTTCCCACCTCCCTTTCATTCCCACCCTCAACTTCTGCTTAAACAACTTCTCCATGGCCTCCATTAAGCAGACCCTCATTTTATTTGGCATGTCTCCCTCCCCTTTCCTCCTGTGTCCATTCAGATCGTGAGCACGTCCAACGCCTCCCAGGCTGTCACCTTGGTGTATGTCGTGGGCAATCAGAGCACGCTTCTCAACGGCACTGTGGCCAGCAGCCTCCTCAGCCAGCTATCGGCTGAGCTGGTGGGATTCTACCTCACCTACCCACCGCTCACCATTGCCGAACGTGAGTACATCCATGTCACACAGGGACCCCGTTGTTCCCCGGGGCCTTCCTCCATTCAGTAAACATTTGTTGTGCCAGGCCACATACTACCTCTTTTATCATAAAACAGCTGAAATATGTGATAAATTGGGGTTGAATTGATGAAAAGTTGATTGCAGATGGAAAGAAAGCACTTGGTAGGTGCCTTTACCCTTCACATGTGTCTCGTTTCATTTTATCCTCATGACCACCCTGTAAAGTAGATGCAAATTTAGCTCCATTTTGCAGAGGAGAAAACTGAAGCTCCAAGAGATTTCACCAGACACCCAGTCTCACATAGCTCATGCAACATGAACATAGGGTTTGAATCCAAGCAGTCTGCTGTCTGAGCTTGCAATCTTGCCTGCTAGGGCATCAGTCTTTGGGCAGTCTGGATTGCTACAATTTTCTCCCATTTCTGTCATTAGCAAATGTTACCAGACCTTAAGCCCCTGCCCTGGCTATAGATATCATAATGCAGCTCATTTGCAATCAATGTCATGACTTCACTTGATGAAATCCCCATAGTCGAATGGCCACATCTTCCTCTAAAGTTCCAGTTACATAATACTCATTACCATGCAGTAGACATAGTCTCAAAGACGATGCAGTCTGCATTTGGTATCTAAACACTTATGTGGTAGCCAAAGGAAGTAAAGGTTTGTACTCTTAAATTTAATCAGTCTTTCACAAGGTCACTGGGAAAGAGTTTTTTTTAAAACACAATTAGCAAAATTGTCTCATAATTTCCTTCTCTGGTTGTTTTTGATACTGTAAATAAATGAGATCATGTGTGTGAATGTATTTAGCACATAGTAGCCACTGAGATTTTTTTCTGAATGTTTGTTTAATGGCAAGCTTTTGCAGACTTTATGTAGTGAGGAAAGATGACTCTGGATTTTATGGAAAAGATGATGTCATAAAAGATAGCATTGTGTCACATCCAGCAAGTGAAGAATTAATTTTCTTTCATCATTTTGATATTCTGATAATAACAGCTCAATAAGATTTATTGAGCATTAGCTATATGCCAGGCACTGTACTGAACCCTTTACATGTATTAACTCAACATACTTGTAAGGAAATATGAGACTTTTTGTTACAAGTATTTGGCTAGTAAACTTAAGTCCTTGACATTGGAAAAATCCATTCAAGAGATGATTATTCCTAAAAATGTCAGTGATGGTTAGATAATTTTAAAGAGAAAGCTACAGCTAGGACAGGTTCTATCTAGGTCTTGATAATGAAGGCATTCTACTTAAGAAGGTTTTGATGGAAAAACTGAAAGAGCAGAAACTCACAAATCCTAGAAAACTCTTCATCTGAAAGTTAGCCCTTTACTGAGTCTTTTCATGTTTTGAACAGCAAGGATAGTTTTAGCCTTTATGTTCTGGAGTTTCCAAGAATGGTAAAGCAGGATTTATCTGCTTGCTATTTTCTCACTAATGTCCATTTCCCTTAACAATATTTATATATAAAACCGACAGAAGGCCGGCCCGTGGCTCGCTCGGTAGAGTGCGGTGCTGATAACACCAAGGCCACAGGTTCGGATCCTATATAGGGATGGCCGGTTTGCTCACTGGCTGAGCGTGGTGCTGACAACACCAAGCCAAGGGTTGAGATCCCCTTACCGGTCATCTTTAAAAAAAAAAAAATATATGGGAGCTGACCAGCACACATTTCCTTATAGTTAAAATGACGTATTCAACAAGGTGCTAAAAGTAGTACGCTTTACCTTATGAGTGCTTCCTTCAACTCTGAACGAAGAGTTTTAAAGTAGTAGCTCTTCTAGTTTAAGTGTTTGTTCACAGATTAAGATAGTGCTAACTTTAAAAAGTTTCTAAAATCGTTGAGATTGATGTTGTAAGTCCGTGGACAAATGATTCTTTTTAACAGTCGGTGCAGCCTTTTAAGAACTCATCTTCTATTGTTTCTATATTGATTTGAAAACTGAACAACATCTAATTAGATATAGTAACTTTTAAAATTCTACCTTTGACTCTTTTTTTTTAACACCATAGCACTGGAATATCCCAACCTTGATATATCAGAAACAACCAGAGACTATTGGGTAATTACAGGTAATCTCTTATTTTGTTATTTCCCACTCTTCTTGCTGTCAGGTTGGTTTGTTTTTAAAAGCTGAGTGCCATTCAGTAATAGAATGGGCACTTTTCACTGGTCCTGTCTGATAGGTCAGGGTGTTACTTCTGCAGAACCAGAAGGGGATGGAATAGACTGAGATAAGAAAAAACCTCATTCTGAGGTTGAGTATTAGATAAACAATGCAAAACAACTACCTTTAAACTCCCCACCTAGTGGCCTCCTCTTTGCAAAAAGCGGATCTATCAGGAGTTCCAGCGTTAGCCTGGGGACGTCTAGGGCATGTCCATAGAATGGTTATCTGTTTATAGATGGTAAGCCTTTCTGCATTGCCCTACAAAAGCCATATTAAGTCAGAGGAGTGCATGGCATGTGCTTGTCTCTCTCCCCAGCACGAGTCCCACACCCACACTAGTCCTGACAGTGAGGGCGGATGGAAGTGGAAGGGTGTTATGTGGCATTTTTTTCCCTTGACATTTTCCAGCTGAGCTTTATGAAACAGCAAAAAGTTCTTGTGTTTTTCAGAAGCCAGACAGTAGCTCTGAAGATTACAGAAACAAGGACTGAGCGCAAAGAGAGAGGACGGATGTTTGTAGGAGGAAAAGTGGCCAGCCCAGCCAAAATGGGGAGGAAGAGGAGGAGGAGTATATGAGTCTGCGCGGGCTGCTGTAACAATAGTACTGCAGACTGAGGGGCTTAAGTGACAGAAATTTATTTTCTCTCAATTCTGGAGCCTGGAAGTCTGAAATCAAGGTCTCACAGGGTTGGCTTCTTTGGAGGCCTCTCCTCTTGGCTTATAGATGGACATCTTCTCCCTGTGTCTTCACAGGGTCGTCCCTCTGTGCATGTCTGTGTCCTAATTTCCTCTTCTTTTAAGGACACTGATCATATTGGATCAGGGCCTATCCTAATGCTCTCACTTTAACTTCATTACCTCTTTAAAGACCTTGTCTCTAAAAATGTCACATTCTGAGGTACTAGGGGCTAGGGCTTCAACATATGAATTTGGGGGGACACAATTTAGCCAGTGATGAGAGGGTGGAAGGTCCTACAAGTCTTGGAAGATGTGCCTGGCCAAGCAGCCTGGTCTCAAACCTCCCTTCTTCCCTCTTCCATCCTTTCCCTCACTTGCTGTCCCAAACAAGCAACAGATGGACTGCTGCCTAAAATACTAGGGAGCATGCACACCTGCTTGATGAAACCTGCTCAAGACCTCTTGTAAATTGCAGAAAATTGGATTCTCTCCCCTCCTGCAGAGCTACCTGTACACAGAGATGATTTTACCTGCTAAGAAGGCAAACTAAGGAACTGAAAAAAAAACCCAAAAGAACAACTCACCAGGGTTATGCCCAAGAGAGAGACAGTGCTAACCCAGCAACACATTTTTGGAGCCAGCAGGTTATGTAACATTTACAAAATCATGATTCCTCTACAAGGAATGGTAATTTTTAACTTGCAGACATTTTTCCTCTTCTGTTAACTTACAGGTTTACATCAAATAACACATTCTCTTTATACAGGTCATCCTCATCTCCCTGTATCCTGCCCTGCCTCTGTTTCAGTGATAGAACCTTCATAAAAAGCTCCACACCTGGTCTTGTTTTCAGGACTCTCCTGGGACTTAACGCCCTGCCCACTCACTTATGTAACCTTATTTGTTATTGCTGTTAGTAATCAGAATAAAGTGTGGCCTCCATCATTGTGTTTGGGGTTGGTTGGGTCAGTTGCTTAGTGCTTGGGAGGGGCTGAAGCTTTGACCCCTGATCACTTTCTGAACCCCTGGGCAGCCACCACCAATCTGCTGCATCATTTACAGAAGAGGTAGGAGCCGAGAGATGAAGGTAGCTTTATTCAGCCCTTAACGCCCAGACATTCATCATGGACTGTCTTCTGCTTATTGCTAACAGCCTAGAGGATTTGGAGCAACTCCCCTTTCTGTAGTTTCTGTTATAAAACCCTGACATGTTTTCATCTGTTTTCTAACTAAACTTATATTAAATATGTTTTTATATACTGTACACTTGTCTCCCAGAAGATGGCTCCGTCTTTGATGGAAAATCATTGGCTTAGGGTGACTTATGCAATCCCTCTTTACAGAGAGTCTAGGGGCCACCCTGCCATTTGGGGATTCTACAGTCAGGTTTGTTGATATGAATCAAGACAGAAATGCACAGACTCAATATTGCAGCCTGACAGAGGGGAGAGCCCATCTCAGATTTATTCTTCTGTCTTTATTTTACCCACTAGAGTCAAACTATCCCAGATCCAGCAACGGAAGGATCTCTTCTGGTCTCAGCTCTGCCATTTACTAACCTAATGTGTCCTTGAGCAAGTCACTCAGGCCCTCTGGGAGAAGTATGAGCTGAACATTAAGATTCTTTTAGCTCTGAATGTGTAGGATTCAACCACAAATAAAGCAATTTAGCCTGAGCACAGAAGGCTGAACTAGGCCGATGGTTTGCATTTTCAAGCCCAGTGTGACTATAAATAAGGAATAAGAGAACAAGTCACAGAATCTTCTGGACAAAGCCCCTCTAACACAGCTAGGGTCCTGCCCACCTCCTCGAAGCTGAATCAGTGGTGGCTAAGAGTGGTGGCCAGAGCCCTGGTTGATGTGCTCAGGGTGCTGCTGTCTTCTTGGTCACCTGTGCTAGAGCTGAGCTTCTGTGTCATAGGAGAGATATAAGTGCACACCCCTTTCCACTGCCTTCCAGGCAGGCAGAGAGGGCTGGGGAGCCTGAGCCTGCTGTGTGCCTCAGAGGGAGAGAGGAGCTGCATCCTGGGACATATTTCCATACTTTCATGTTATTTCTTCCTCTTGTAAGGATGTGGATAGCAAAGACAGAAGCACATTGTAACGACACTGCTACCATTTATTGACATCCTACCAAATACCTTATAGCACAATGCTAGGAGCATTTTTTATTGAATTCTCTGTTCTTAACAACAATGCAATCAGGAGTAGATTTTGATCCCTGTTTTTTCAGATGAGGAACTGAGGCCCAGGGAAACTAAGCAACTTTCCAAGAACACTCAGTAAGAGGGTAAGGGGAAGCTGGGGTTCGAACTCAGCCCTCTGCCTCCAACCCCGGCTCTCCCCCAGCCGCCTCCTAAGAAGGACACGTTCTCTTTGCAGATAGCGCCAATGAAGCATATGGGAATTATTTAGTTATTGATTCACTTTGACTCTATGGGAGGTTCTCCCAGCCTCCTGCACTTCCCTGGAGGCATCTTTTTAAATATTTTGTTTGTAAAATACACACAACGTGAAATTTACCATTTTAACCACTTTTAAATGTACAATTCAGTGGTATTAAGTATATTCACAATGTTGTACAACCATCATTGCTATCTATTTTCAGAACTTTTTCATCACCTGGAGGCTTTTGACTCTTCCCCTTTCTTGATGTCTGCCTTTGAATATACTGAGATTCCCATAAAATAATCCACACTGATCCCCCTCGACTGTCCTGTGTCCCCTCTGTAACTCTCGTCCAGTGGTCAGGAGAGGCCAACTTAGAAGTAATAGTTGAGAAGTTTGATCTGTAATTCTACAAACGGGGGCATCTTTGAACCAGGGATTTCTTTTCTGGGGCCAGGAGGTAGCTGGACTGTCCTCGGCCTGATGCCTGTGTCGTGAGGGATTCGAGGGTCCTCCCTGGGACCTGACAGTGGGAAGAGCGCAGCAATGTTTTATCTTTGTTTGCAGGAATTTGGCTGACAGCTGAGTGGGAGTCCCTCATCTGTCACAAGGGCCCTAGAAAGAGAGCTGCTTTATACCCTCCAGGGGGATTATTTGGCATTTATGGCTTCAAAGCAGTAATTTCTGAGACCCAGCTGTGGCTTATATTTCTTTCTTGATTTGTTGAAGCATCATTCTCTGTGTCTTGTTGACATCGCTTGCTTGGTCTGGGCCTGTGGAGAGTGTGATTGTGCGTGTTGGCTGCTGCAGGCACCCTGCTGTACTGGACATCACGGCTACAACACGTTCTGTCTATCCAAGCTATTTCCATATCCTGGGAGAAGGGTGCTATGAATGATCCTTGGATGGACAGTGGTAAAACAAACTCTATCAAATGAAAAATCTTATAATACATCTCCAGCCCTAGTAAGTTTTGGACTCTTTAAGAAAGTGAGGATTGTTCTTAGCATTTTAAATTTTAGGTGTGACTGTGTTTGAGGTAGTGTTTGTGTGTTTGAGTTGAAGTGTGCTTCCCAAGGGACATGAAGCAAGGACTGGACTTTGGGGGTAGACAGAAAAAGGCAGTTGCCTTCATGGTAAGTGACCACAGCCATCCTAGGATGAACCTAGTCTTCAGTAAAACCCTCCTCCACGCACTAGTCATGGCCTAGATCTCCATCATTAATGTCTTGCCTGTTGACTACAGATACCCTGGCTCATGGTAAGTGACCACAGCCATCCTAGGATGAACCTAGTCTTCAGTAAAACCCTCCTCCATGCACTAGTCATGGCCTAGATCTCCATCATTAATGTCTTGCCTGTTGACTACAGATACCCTGGGTATAGATGAAGCCCAGTAGTCAGGAGGGATGGGAAAGAAACAAGTTCCATTTACCTTCCAGGCACCAGGCACTGCTGAGCTGCTGTAGACATCCTGTCTCATTTAAACCCTAGAGCCCATTAGGATTTTGTTCACTGTGATGTACACTTTCTTATGCCCTTTTTGCAGAGAAGGACTTAGACTCAGAGAGAGCTAGTGGCTTGCCTAAGGTCCCACAGCTGGCAAGTGCCAGAACTGGGAGAGGGTGTACTCTTTCCATTCAGCTGTCTTATTCTTGAGTGGAAGAGGATTTGAGGGGTCCTGGGCAGCTTTAGGAGTGGGCACCAAAAGTATCTCACAGAGGCAGGAGAGAGGACACTAAAGAGGGTGTTTTGCCCAGATGTAACAGGTTGAATTGCAGGATGGAGCTCAGATTTCTCAGCAAAGCTGTTGATAAGAAAAAATAAAATAGAGGTAGCCCTTAGCCAGGGCATCTGAGTGGGAACCAGCAAAAAACTCAGTTAGCTGTACCTGCAGCTATTCTGTGTTCCCATTGGACTCTTAGCAACACATATCATCTTCAGTAGAGTTTGGGCTTAATAGAGCAGCATTAGACAAATCACAGCTCTTAGAGGAGTCACACAAGCCTGTTTTGAGTTTGAACCCTGACTCTGCTATTTACTAGCTGTGTGGTCTTAGACAAGTCACTTAAGTTTTTCAGCATCTATAACATGTGGGTAATGATTCCTGACTCCTGGGGCTGTTGTAAAGGTGAAGTGAGGTAAGGATGTCCAAGCCCTAACATGAGGTAGGGCATGTTAGCCCTTACTGACTGGGTGCAGGGCCAGTAGTGGTTGTGGTGACTGAAGCAGCAGCAAGTCTGTCTTCTTAGCGTCCCCTCTGCCTTCTGCACCCACAGTGCTACAGGGCGTGGACAATTCGCTGGTGGGCCTGCACAACCAGAGCTTCGCCCGGGTCATGGAACAGCGCCTGGCCCAGCTTTTCATGATGTCCCAGCAACAAGGTCGGCGGTTTAAACGAGCCACCACCCTGGGAAGCTACACTGTGCAGGTGGGTGTGTGCAAAGCCACTGGGGTTTTCTAATAACTGTGGGGGAATGTGCTTCCCGAGACTAAATAGACAACTGTGTACAGAAAAGCTGCAAACTGACTAAGCCATTTAATCAGCTCTGTTTGGGGGGTTGATGGTCTAACTGTCAGAAACATGAAGGAGGGTGAGAGTTAGCTATTCCTGCATTGTCACTGACTAGGTTATAAGGAAAGGAGGGCTCAGAACAAATTCTGCACACATGCTGATATTCATAAAACAAAAAATTATTAGTAAGCAAGCACAAAGGAGTCATTAACCTATTCTGTGATCTCAATGAAGTCCCAGCTCTCTGTCCTTTTAGGCCCTGTCACCACTACCATGAATGGCAGATGCACCAATATCCCAACACAGGATTCTAAGCTCATAGTGGACACACGACTACACAGAGATTTAGGCTAGCTGGGGAGAGGTAGCAGACACTAGTGGTGCTCTGCCCATAATCCCCTACCATTTCTGTGCATGCCAGTGGGAATTCCAACAGCTGGACTCTGAATCTTTATTGGAGGGCTGCTCTCGGGATGCCGGACCCCACTTTGCCCATGCCATGCTGGCCAGAACTGCCTGGGAATTAACCAGTGGGGGTGGGGGTGATAAATACCCCAGCTCCCTCACCCCTTGGCTAGGAGAATTCTGAAATGTATGTTTTAGATTATTTCCAGAGCTTTCCCACAGTATTAAGCTCTAGTTACCCACTCTGGTAACTTGCTTAATAATGCTCCTTTTCCAACCTGTATCACCTCCTCAGCCTCCTGTCGGCGCCTTATACCCCTTTTACAATCACTTGTCTCTTCTCAGGGTCTGCTTCTCAGGGAACCCAGTCAAGGCAGTAGCCATTCCCAAAGGTAGATTTTCTAAGCCTCTCTACATACCTTATTCAGTTTCTGCAAGAATGGATATATCTCTAGCATATTCTAGCCAAGCCGCATATTTTGAATATCACTAATTTCGCCAATGAGAATCCATCTCTAACATATGTTATGCTAATTAACAAAGCTCTGTTGAGCAAGGTATCTAATTACAGAAGCACTCCGGGTATCTGCCTCTGCAGTGTGGGCTTCCTAATTGGAATCTAGCAGACTAGCATATGAGCCTCTGATTTATAATTGACCGCATTTAGGGTGCAACTGATCCTCTGCACACATGCATAGTATTACACACTGTCCATGAGGAAGCGTTTTAAAGGAAATTGTAGATGTTTAGCATAATCTGTCTGCAGATCATGCCCCCAGGCAATCTTAAAAATCAAACAGTCCATTTTTTGGAACACACTTCCCTGCTGAAGTCCGCATCAAGCCCCTGATGAGACTCCAGGTCCCTCCATTCAGAGTTGGTGAATTTAGTCCCTTGTCCTACTGGATGTTGCTTGGATTCTAAGTCTTTGTGGCCTGTGATGAGCTTGTCACAGGGTAAAGCAATGTTTAATTTCATGGGCCAGGTTTATGATATCCCCTTTGTAGGTGAGCCCTGTAATTCACACTTCTCCATCTGACAGAAAGGAAGTGACCGTGAAATGAGATTTGTATCAGCCAAAGGGAGAGAAAGGGCTTCCTTGCAATCCTGGTGCCTGGTGATATTTGTGAACCTAAGAAACCTAACACATTCTGCATGTCTAAAAGGGCCTAGAGAGTCCCTCATTTTTTCTAAGTGCTTAGTGCACTTGGCCCCTGTAGCTGCCTGGAAAGTCTGAGTGAAGCAGGTGGGGTTTATTTCTGCAAATTCCTAATTTACAGAGGCTGTAGATCACCTTCTAACATCTTCTTTAAAGAAATCTTGATAAGAAGAATTTGCCATTAAATCAAAATTGAGTGAAGTTATTATAAGGTCATTCACCTTCTGCCTGGTTGTACTAACACTCTCCCTACCTTCTTTCCCACTAGGGAAAGGAATAACATGCCCAACTTTCCCAAAGAAAAATTCACTCTACATAGCTTACATCAGCCCATCATCCTTTCATTCAAAGACCTTTCTTCTAGGCTCAGATAATTTTGAAAGATGAGCTGCCTTCATGAATATGGAAATTTAGGAGTCTAGAATCAAAGATATATCTCTAGTTGATATATTTGAAGACTTGAGTCGTAAGAATAAATACATATGACCAATCAATGTTTTTAAATGTTTGACTTCATTTTAAACATTTGACTTCACAAGATGCCATTTTTACTTCCAAAGATTAGTAAAACAGTACCATTTTACACTCCCCCAAAACAGACATGGACTTTCAGTTGCTTCATATCCTTGTCAACACTTGGTGTTGTCAGTCTTTATTTTAGCCCATTCTGGTGGGTGTATAGTGATGTCTCGTGGTTTTAATTTGGATTTCCCCACTGAGCATTTTTTGTGTGCTTATTGGCTATTCAGATACTTTTCTTTGTGAAGTATCTGATCAGATCTTTTGCCATTTTTTATTGGGTTGTGGTAATATCTATTTTTTAATTGTTATATATAGCATACATACAAAAGAGTGCAAAAAATATGCAGAGTTTAAAGAACTAATAAAAAGAATCCACAACCCAAAGGATGAGAACATTACTCTTACCTTACCCCGGAAGACTTTTATGTGTCTTCTCTGATTATACTCCCTCCCCTCCATTAGAGTTGAGTATGATTCTGAATTTTGTATTAAATCATTCCTGTATTTCCCATATGGATATTACTGTCCATGTGTGTATTCCTAAATAGTACATCATGCAGTTTTGCCTGTTTTTGAATTTTATGTTCTGGGACTTGTTTCTTTTTCTCAACATCAGGCTTTTGTATTCATTCATATTGATAGGAATAGCTGTAGATCATCTGTTTTCACCACCCTGTAGTATTTCATTGTGTGACTAGACCATAACTCATTTATCTAGTCTACTATTAATGACTTTTGAATTTTCAGGTTTTATACTATTATGAACAATGTTGCAAAAACATTTTTGTAGTATCTTTTTTTTTTTTTTTTTCCCCTTTTTGTCTTTTTTTTTCGTGACCGGCAACGGATCGCAACCCTCAGTGTCGCGCCTGTACCGGACCGGGACCGGCCACGGGATCGCAACCCTCGGTGTTGCTCCCGCCCCTCGCTCAGCCAGTGAGCGGCCGGTCTGTATGTGGGATCCGAACCCTCGGCGGGAGCGCCACCACGCTTCCCAAGCGGCGCACTATAGCAGTGCGCCACCAGGCCGGCCCCTGTAGTATCTTTTAATATCCTATGAAACTCATAATCTGTAATATACACTTTGGAAAATACTGTACTGTAGTATAATGTTTATCAATTGTTAATTATAATAGTGAAAAGCTGATAACCTTAAATGTTCAAAAATAAAGGGTTAGTTAGGTTTACCAAACATGTATACGTAGAATACTATGTAGGTATTAAAATTTGTGTTATAGTATTTATGTTTATCAATTGTTAATTACAATAGTAAAAAATTAATAACAATCTAAATGTTTAGTAATAAAGGATTTATCAAATAAGTTTTTGAGGTGTGCATGGGAATGTCATATAGAGATAAACATTTATGCTTTTGTTACATTTAAGGCCATTTAATGATGCAAGTAAAAATAGCAAGATATGATATACAGAGAATATAATAAATAATTTCATAAAATAACAAGAAAAAGGTGTGTGTGGATAAAAGCAAAGAATAGAAGCAAATACTCCAAAATGATAACATAATTAGCATGTGGTAGAAGGATTACAGATTGTTTTAATTTTATTTCATTTCTTGATGCTTTTCCATGTTTTCAAATTTCCGATAGTGAATATCTATAACTTTCACAGTGAAAAAAAAGCAAAATTGTTATTTTAGACAAAGAACTTTGAGTTTCCAGGTACTGCTTTTATCAGAGATCTTTTGAATCACAGACATACACAAGTAAGTTAATTTTTTTCCTTTCTGGCAATTGCAGATACTTGAAATTAAAAATCTTGTTTGAGAGTAACCCGACATGCCCTGAATTACATGTGGAAGCCTATTTTCAAATGAGGCCAGAGTTCTGTGGAGGCTGGGAGCATCTCTCTTCCATGTTTTTTTCTCCATCCTCAAACTGTTCTTTCCAGATGTTCATATTTCTCAAAACGTTTTTTCTTCTCGTCCCCTGCTGTCACGATAGTGGGCTTCCTGAGATGCTGGATATAGGGAGGCACACAAAGGTTGAGGTCTAACGCATATGTGTGGGTCCACTTAGCCCCAGAAGCTTCAGAGTCAGGAGAGGAGCCTGCTGATTGCCTGGTGATTGCGTGGTTTGTGCAAGATGCCCTGTAAACACACAGCTTCTCTTTTTCTGGAAGATGGTGAAGATGCAGCGTGTGCCAGGACCGAAGGACCCGGCGGAGCTGACTTACTACACCTTGTATAATGGGAAGCCCTTGCTGGGAACTGCAGCGGCAAAGATCCTGAGCACCATTGACTCCCAGAGGATGGCCTTGACCCTGCATCATGTTGTCCTTCTACAAGCTGACCGTAAGGGCATAGTCTTTTTATTCAGTATTTCTAATGCCATTAAATGTTTCCTGCAAGTTAAAGTGATTCCCCATGTTGATGGTCTTGGAGCTAATCATATTTCTGTTTTGGAAGGTTCTTAAATCAATCAGCTATGTTTTTGGTGTTTTTTGAAGCAATAGGTTTTGGGTAAAGGATACATTTTGGATATTAGAATGATGGTAATGATATCACTCTGACCTCAAGTCCTACCCACTCTTCCTTCTTAGTGTGATCTAGTGAACAGTTATGAAAAACCACTATAGCTGAGATTATATTTGTATGCTGGGGGAATTAAAGATAATTTGACTCAGCAAACATTTGTAGAGTCCTCTATGAAATGTGCTTACTGCTGGAGAGCATACAGAGGTGGGCATGACCTGGTTCTCACCTTTAAGGAGCAGGGTGAGTGGATGCAGATGCAATGGAATATAACATAGAGAAGCACCATGAGATGGCAATGTGACACAGGGGTCAACATGGGGAGGGACATTCAGAAAGAATGAGCAGAGGAAGGATATGAAAAATAATAGCTGCCTCTTGGAATACCCTCCCTGGTGGCAGCTACTATGCTAGTTACTTTGCCTAGATTTTCTCTTTCTCCTCTCATTGGGGCAATGCTTATTCAGCTCCAAATTATAGGAGAGGAAACCAAGGTCAGAAAAGATAAACAACCTGCTCAGCATTACAGAACAAGTATCTAAGTAGCCACGATATGAATCGATCTGTCTGACTTCAACCCCATGTTCTTAACTATATTACACTTTAAGATTTTAGCAGTGTCAGAGAAGGGGTGTGTGTGTTCTAGAAAGAGAGGGCAACATGAGCCAAGAATGGAGGTGAAAAGTACCAGGTGTGCTTGAAAACCAAGGCGTTCAAATTGCCTGGAGTGAAGAAGCAGATGGAGGAGAGGATGGAATTAGAAAGGTATATGGATTTGGAAACTCGGGCCTTGAATGGGGGGGGGGAGGAGATTGTACAAAGATGGTTGGCTGTGGGGCACAATGGAAGATTTCTGAGCAGGGGAGTAAAATCACTGGGACTACCCATTATTTAGGGAGATTACTCAGTCAGCAGTGTCCAGGATGGAAGGAGACACGAAGTGGCAGGACCAGTGAGGAGGCTCCATCATGTCCCAGGCATTGGGGACCCAATCATAGGCAATAAAGAAAGTGGGGGGAGGGAGGGCATGAAGGTGAGAGATTGTGTGGTAGAGTTTAGTATTTGGCACCATGCTGGGCATGGAAGGGCGTGGAAATCCATCTCCCGTGGGTTTCCTAGTTGGTGTCTATGCTCTTCAAGAACCTGACACCTGCTCGGGGTTTTCCTCTCCTCCTCATCTCTTGCCTTCATCTGGGTGACTTTTGCTTCCAGGGTGATGGCCCTGTACACATGCTGCCATGCTCCACCAGCACATCCTCACAGACACACCTTTGCCTAGGAGCGATGATGGTCACTCTCTGCAATCTGGTTTTCGAAATGACATTTTAAGCCAAGAGTCTCTTCCTTCTCTCCTTGTGGGCTCTGTCCTCATCTTTGGTTGGCTACTTGCTTCATCTGTTTTGCTGCATTCTCTTCACATGGATTCCCCAGGGTTCTGTTTTCAGCTCTTTCTCCCTCTCTGTAGGTGGAGAACAAGTCATAGAGGACAGGAGTGAGAACAATTGCAGGTGCCTGGGCGAGAGGTGGAGGTGCTAGAGGTGGAGACTCTCGGGGAAGTGGGTGGGTTCGGGATATTTTTGAAGACCGAGCCGATGGGAGAAGATAATGGATTTTGTATGTGGCAAGAGGAAGGTGTGGGTCAGAGGAGTCAAGGGTGACTCCTAGGTGTTGGCTTGAGCACTGCTTGTAGTTCCATTTGTTGAGATGCAGAAGATGCAGGACAGAGAGGTTTAGTGGGGCTGGAATAGGAATGGGGGAGCTGGAATTGAGAGTCTGGTTTTAGACATGTTAGACTGGAGATGTCTCAACACATGGGTGACATTGAGAGCTAAGGGAGTAGGCGGGAACAACTAGGAGATGAATCCAGCTGGGGAGTAAAGGGGGAAACTGAGCGCTGGGGGATCCACGTGTGGGAAGAGCAGAGCCAGCATCGGACCCTGAGAAGGAGCAGCCAGGGAGGTGGGAGAAACCCTGGGAAAGGGTGGGGCTCAGAAAGCAAGCAAAGAAAGTGAATCTTACAGAAGGGAGTGAGCGACTCTGTCTACTTATATTCTCGAGAGGCAGAATACAATAGGATAGAGATTAGCGGGATTTGGTGAGATAGAGGTTGCCAGTGCCCTTGGCAGGAGTGGTTTCCAGGATGAGGTGGGCTGAGGAGAGGATGGGGATGGGGAGGCAGCTACAGTGAAGGGGAGAAGATTAATGGGGCAGGTGCTGCAGGGGCACGTGGGAGATAGTGGCCTGTGTGTGAATATTGATGGGGACGCTGTAATCGAGTGAGAGAAGTCAACAGCACAGAAGAGAGGCAAGAATTGTAGGAGCAAAGTCCTTTGGTGGATGGGGGGTGGGACCTAGTGCACGAGTGGCGGGGTCTGCAGGGGCAGCGCAGCCTTTCGTAACGGGAAGGAAAGTAGAGTTCAGGGGTACATTTGGTCATGGAGGCCTGAGGACATTTCCTCTGTTTCTGCTCTCCTGGGACAAAGTGAAGTGATGTTGGCAGCTGAGGTCGAGCTTGTGTGGGAGGCATTTGAGCAGGTGCAGTAGTAACACACACGGAGGACAGAAGTGCAAGCTGATGAGAGAAGTGCTGTGAGATTGGCAGGACTCCCTCCTCCCTGGTCCTCACTGCCACGTCCCGACCGTTTCTTCTATTCTTTCACAGTCCCACATCCTCTGAAGCTCCTGCTTCCTTGCTGCTGAGGTCTGATGAGAGAAGTGCTGTGAGATTGGCAGGACTCCCTCCTCCCTGGTCCTCACTGCCACGTCCCGACCATTTCTTCTATTCTTTCACAGTCCCACATCCTCTGAAGCTCCTGCTTCCTTGCTGCTGAGGTCTCTAGACCCCAGGGGACCTGCATCAGTCACTGGAGGTTTTCCCACCTGTTTCAGTGTCCCTTCCTCTCCAGCACTTCTGTCCCAATCGGCCTGCTACTTTGGCCTCTCAGTTCTATGACCCCCTCAATTCTGCTCGAGGCCTCGTGGGGCTTGGGAAGGGGTGGGAAGGAGAACTGGCTTCATCGAGAGCAGGAGGTGAACAGAGTGTCAGGAGAAGAGGCTGCGGCAAAGGGGACTTTGCTGGTGGCAGTTAATGGGGGACAGTGGCAGGGTTTAATAACTGGGGGCTGTGAGAGCAACCTCATCAGGTCAAATGCACAGAGCCTTTTGGAAAGGAAAGTCTGGGTGGCAAGGGATGGCCAGAGGCTCTGCTGTGGCTCAGAGAGCGGGGTCCCACCTGTCTGCCTGGCTCCAAAGCTGCTACCCTCTGACCCTTTCCCCTCTACTCCTTTGTCTCCTTCAAACCTGCGTGATCCTCTCAGGTCCCTTCTACAGTAACTCACACGTCTGTTTCCTTTTCTCCATTTCCTCCTTCTCTCCTAATTGGACTGTGGCACTAGCTTCCCAGATGACTCAGCCTGTCACTCTCCCACGAATGTGCTTCCTCCACTGCAATTAGAGTCGTTGTGATACAACATAGAGTCAGATCTCAGATCTTTTCCACTTTAAGCAATTTTTGGTGGCCCTCCATCATTTATAGAATAAAATCCAAACTCCTTGAAATGGGTCTTCACAACAGGTGCTTGGCAGGTGTTCAGGTCTCTTCACAACCTGGTCTCTGTGCTTCTTTTCCACCCGTCCCGCCTGCTTTTCTTTCCTTCGTATCTCAAGCTTCAGCCAGTAGGAACATTCATCCTTCACTTCCCAGCTCCTGGGAGCCTTCCCTGATCCCGGAGGCCCTGCCCTCCATCTCCTTAGTTCCAGGAGCTTCCACTGCCTTTATCACATAGGGCAGTGATGAATTGTTTCCTGTCTGCCTTCCTCATGAGCTCTTTAAAAAGACAAAGGAACCAACCTTTTTGAAATGCCTCTGGCAGGCCCTGAGAGAGGTGCGTGGCTAGAAGACGCCAGAGCAGAGCAGTTGAGGGCAGAGCTTTGAAATGAGGCAGACCCGGCTCATGTCCCTGCCCTTCCACTGTCTAACTGTGAGCTTAGAGCCAAACTAATTAGCCCCTCTGACCTTCATTTTCCTCATCTGTAAAATGGTAATATAAAAAACACCTACCTAATACAGCTACTTAGAGAATTAAAAGAGATAAATTGCCTGTTAGGGCTTAGTGCAGTCCTGGGGCACCTATCAATCACTTAGGAAGTCGTAACCAAATCTCGTTTCTCCATAAGGTGGGAGGACTAAGGGGAGAGGAAATGAGGAACGAAAGGTGATTGGAAGGCAGAGATCCCATGTGCTAGAGTGTGGGTGCTACTGATGACCGTAGACAGGGACTTGGAGAGGAGAAGCATTTTTATAAAGGAGAAGGTAATTTATTGTTTGGGCCGTGTTGAGTTTAAGGTGATGGCAGATTGAGGGGATGCCAATGGGATGTTGAAGGGGTGCTGTTGGGATATGGATGAATGGTTGGGATACGAAAGGATGTTGATAGGATATCCTATTGAGGTTAGGAAATGTGTTCGGAATTCAAGCCTAGATCTCAGGAGAGAGATTCAAGTTAACACTATAGACTTTGAAAACTACATGGATACAGGTTAGAATTAAAATCCCAGAAAAAGGGCCGGCCCGGTGGTGCACTGCTACAGTGCGCTGCTTGGGAGCGCGGTGGCGCTCCCGCCAAGGGTTCGGATCCCACATACAGACCGGTTCCCGCTCACTGGCTGAGCGAGGGGCGGGCGCAGCACCGAGGGTTGCGGTCCGTTGCCGGACACAAAAAAAAGACAAAACGGAAAAAAAAAATCCCAGAAAAAGCTGCAAGTACTTGAGGAAAGAATATAGCTAGAGGATAGAAGAGGAAAGCGAGAGGACAGACTCTAGGAAATACCTCCATCCCCAGGAGCAGGTGAGGAGGAAGATGAGGCCAATGAAGAAGAGGAGGAACAGAGATTTTTTACATCCCATTTTTCTCCTAATAGCTTTGGAATCAGCCTACACTGTTCATCTGAGGTCAGGACTTTGAATAGAGAGTCACAGTGTTGAACGCTTTGTGCCCCTGAAGGGAGAGTTAACATTCTGTGTGTTCCAGTGCCTTCTAAATCGCTAGTTCTAGGGTCGAGACTGGAGCGTGCAATGCCCACCCGACCCTCATCGCCTCTGAGTAACGGGCAGTATTTGACTTCCAAAGAAGCTGCTGTGTTTCTCATGGAGGTTTGCATGTGCTCTGTTTGCAGGATCTAGAGTGAGAGGTCATCCAGCTCAGGGAGTAGGGAGTATTGTCCTCATGGAGACTAAAGCAGGAAGTGGCTTACCTTACACGGTCATCAGACATCTACCTAAAAAAAAAAAACTCTTAAAGAAAGCAACAGACTGACCCTCTCGTGAAGAGGTCTCACACTCATTCATCCCTTTAACACATATTTATTGAAAGGCTGGCCCATGGCTCACTTGGGAGAGTGCAGTGCTGATAACACCAAGGCCACGGGTTTGGATCCCTATATAGGGATGGCCGGTTCGCTCACTTGGGAGAGTGTGGTGCTGACGACACCAAGTCAAGGGTTAAGATCCCCTTACGGTCATCTTTTAAAAAAAAAAAAATTATTGAGCATCTACTATGTGCCAGGCACTGGAAATAGAGCAGTGAACAAGGTCATCTTTTAAAAAAAAAAAATTATTGAGCATCTACTATGTGCCAGGCACTGGAAATAGAGCAGTGAACAAATCAGACAAAAATCACTGTTCTCATGGAGCTTACATTCCTGAGTGGGCAGATCAAGTAAATGAAATAAATAAGTCATATGTTAGATGCTAATAAGTGGTATAGAGAAAAATTAGACAGGGAAGGGCTAGCAGATGTCGAGAAGATAATGGAGCAATTTAAAATCGTTAGGGAGTCAAGAAGAGGATCACTGAGGAAGTTGCCTCTGAGTGACCATCTGAAGGAAGGAGGCAGGGAATGGTTCCTGAGGATGTCTGGGGGCCGCCAGGCAGAGGGAGGAGAGTTCGAGACCCAGCAAGGAGGTCACTGAGCAAGCAGAGTGGTAGCAATGAAGTCAGAGGCCTGGATGAGGGGCCACCATCACTAGGGCCTCGTGGGCTGGCCCTGAGGGGGCTGAGAAGCCACAGGAGGGTTTGGGCAGGACGACGTGGACTGAGCGCTCACCAGCTGCTAGGCGCTGGGTAGACTCTCACCTGCACCAATTCACACTGGTTGTGAACTCTAATGTTTGAGACGTGGACGACGGCCACAAAAATGAGCCCAGGATGTTTTAAATGGATTCCTCCTCCTTTCAACATTTGTTCTACATAAGAATAATTTATTCTGTGTTTAGATTATTTGGACCCTTGACTCCATTCCCTCTGACAAACACCTGTGTGTGTGCACACATAAGCACACACTTCCATTTATGTGTGTTAACTTGGAACCGACTTAAACTGTTTCTTTTGGAGAAATGACTTTTCATGAAAATGTCTAGCCTGTGGGGGGGCTCAGTTTCTTCATCTGCAAATGGGGGTTAAGAATATCACACAGGCAAAGGACCTGTCTGTCACAGCACCTAACATACAGCAGGCGCTTGGGACGTGCTGTCTTCCTTACCTATCTGCCCTCTATTGAAATTCTTGCAAATTAAATAACCATTCATTCCTTTTCACCTCCACATGACTTCGTACTTTTAGATCATTATGCCAATGAATATATTGGGTTTGGATGACTTCAGGTGACCTAACTTTGCTATTGTTTTGACCGCTAAATGAATTTATGAATGTGCGTAGGATAAATCTATTCTCTCCCCATTTAAATAGAGGTGAAGGGATTTTACATACTGCACTGAGAAGAAACACATTTACTAAAACAATAAAACTGAGTAAAAGCAGAACACACAAATATTTCATTCTTGCTAATGAAAAATGCACATATATTTATTTAGGGTATACACTGACATACTATATGTTTCTTTTTAATCAGGACAAAATAGCTCAGCCAAAAAGAGGCATATTGATATTTTTCATAGAAGCTCTAAGCTTTAAAAAAATGTTAATGGCATAAAATTCACATATAAATACTGATTTGCTAAAAGCAGTAGCAATTAAGTGTTTAATGTCAACAGAAGCTCATTATCTAATGAGCTGTTTTCAGAAGTTAATAATGTGATTAATCACTGATTGGTAAATACTGTGGAAATGATGTTCTTTTGTACTAATAGTATTCCGAGCCCATGGGCAGCCAGATGATGGGGAGACCTTGGCTAACAAGGGACCAGTAGAAGTCAGGGGGTGGATGAAATCAGAGAGGAAGGGTGTCTGGCTGGCTCTTCAGGTGGGTCCTCACCATGTGGCACTTACCAGTGGGGTCTCTATATTCCAGGGTCTGGTCCTCAGCTGTGCCTAGTAGCCCCCAGAGTTCAGCAGGATCAGGAGGACCAACTCATGCTAACCAGACTTAAAGAGATGAATATATAAACCAAATTGCCAGTATATTAATTTAAAATATGGACTGGAACTCTGGAACTACCACGGAGAGGGGACTTCTCCTAACTTACCGATACTCTGTTCTATAAGAAAACCTGTGTGGAGAGCCAGATTGCAATAGGAATAGTGGTAGTTTATGTGTGCATTCCTTCAACTTTTAATTGAGCACCTACTATGTCAAAATCCTGTTATAGGCCCTGGGGATACAGCAATGAACAAAAGACAGAAACCTCCCTGCCCGTTTGGAGTGTACATTCTGATGGAGGGGCAGGGGGTGACAGATGATGAGCAAATAAATACATGTATATCATGTCAGATGGTGATGTGTGCTTCAGAGCCTTCTACTCCCAAGTGCTGGGGGTGGAGCAGGGAGCTGCTTCATGGACATGCCCTGGGAGTTTGTTAGAAGAGCAGAATCTCAGGACCCACACTCCATATCCACGGAATCAGAATCTACATTGAACAGGATACCCAAGTGATTGGTGCATTAATGTTTGAGAGGCACTGAGGGGGACAGAGAGTGCCAGGGGCAGGGGTTACTGTTTTATGTACAGAGTACAGGGAAGGCCTCACAGATACGATGATGCTTGTACAGGGCCCTGAAGGAAGGGAGGGAGGGAGCCATGTGGATATCTAGGTGAAGAGCACTCTAGGAGGAGGGAGCAGCCAGTGCAAAGGCCCTGAGGTGGGAGCATGTCTGCATGTTTGAGGAGCAGTAGGAGGCCAGTAGGTCTGGAGCAGAGTGAGTTAAAGGACAAGCCATAGCCTATAAAGCCAGAGCAGTAACCAAGGAGGTTGAGGCAGATCACTTAGGGGCTTGTGGAAATTATAAGGACCCTGGCTCTTCCTCTGAATGGGGTGGGAGCCTCCAAAGGGTTTTGGGCAGAGGAGTGTTGTATTCTGAGTTTTTGAAAAGTCACTTGGCTGCTGTGCTGTGAATGGACCATAGGGGACAAGGGGCAAGGTAAGAGGGCCGTTGCAGTAATTCAGGTGAGAGATGTTGGTCGCCTGGACCACAGCTGGAGCAGGTGATAGAGAGAAGTGAGAAGATCCTGGATATATTTTGAAGGTGGAGATGACAGGGTTTGTTGATGAGCAGGATGTTGAGTGAGGGTAAAAGAAAAAGGTCAGTATCAATGGGAAGGTGATGGGCCTGAACAGCTGGCAGGAAGGAGTTGCCATTTATTGAAGTGATGAATATCTCAGGAAGAACAGGTTTGGGGGAAATCGAGAGTTGGGCTCTGGACGTATTAACTTTGTCATATCTGTTACGTATCCAGTTGGAGATGTCAGCTGGCAGTTGGATATAGGAATCTAGAGTTCAGGGTAGAAGTCCTGGCTGGAGATACTTAAGAGTGTCATCAGAGCATGGATAGTATTTAAAACCATGAGTTGTGAGATCATCAAGGGAGTGGGAGAGAAGTTGTGTGGTATCGAGGGACAATATCACCAACCTGAAACAGACAGTCACAGCTGTCGTGTCCACCGGGACAGACCTGCCTACCAGCCAGTTTACTCACATCTGCAGCTGGGGAACATTCCCCTGGCATGGACAAGTCCTTGACTGCCCTTTGGTTCTTTCTCTAGATTCCTGCAGACTCTACTTCCTTCCAACAACTCGTTCTCACTACAGTCCTGCTCTGGTTACTGTTTTCTTTACTCCAGTTCTGTGAACATATTGGTCCTTTTGATTGGGCTGAAGTGTTTTCCAGGCATCCCCACCAGTGATCCTGGGGGAGACCATTCCTCTCATGTCAAGGGCTTTTCCTTTTTCTTGTGTTTTTCTAATCCAACTTACCAAAAAGTAGAACAATACAGTGAAAACTCATGTACCCACCACCTAGAATCCAGTTACCAGCTTACTGTTTTTATCATAGACCTGTTCATCCATCCCTCCATTCATCCATCAATCCACCTTATTTTTTTGATGCATTTCAAAGTGAGTTGAAACATCAGTAGTCTTCAACCCTAAATGCTTCAGCATATCATTGACTAGAATTCAATATTTGTGATGCTTTTAGGTAAAATTTACATAGAGTGAAATGTACAGATCTTAAGTATATCATTTGATGAGTTTTGACAAATATATGGGCCTGTGTAACCCAAATCTCCATCACGATATAGAGCATGACCATCACCCTGTTTCCTCTTCCAGGTTAATTTATTCCAGCCCCTAACCCCACTCCCGCCCCCCAGATACACTTACCACTTACTGCTCTAATAGCACATTCCTTCTGACAAGCACTTTATTTACTGTTTTCTTTACTCTGTTTCTGAGAACAGACTGATCCTTTTGATTAGGCTGAGGCGTTTCCAAACTCCTCTGCCAGCTATTTTGGGGAAGATGCATCTACTCTTTATGTTTTATTCATTGCTCATTCAGAGGGTGACTTCATTACAATATTTAGGGTCAACCTGTCTCCTGCACACATTTCTGATTCTCATATTTCTTCTCTCCTCTTCTCTTTGACTCTTGGACATCACCAGGGGGGAAAATTGGTACTGGTCCATCTTCCTCCTCCTCCTCCTCTTAATAATTGTGGAGGCTAGCATGTGTTGAGCACTTACTAGGGACCACTCCAGAACACCACAAAGTGGTAGCCCCATTTGACAGATTGGGAAACTGAGACTCAGAGAGCTTGAGTAACTTGCCTAAGGTCACATGGCTACAGAGGCAAAGGCTTTCTGATCCCCAACCCTCTTAACCCCCACATCCTCCCATCTCATGACTTGGGGCCGGGGGGATGTTGAAGTCTGGGGTGCTTTCCTCTTCCCAGTGCTCCTTGTCACATGCTTCCTGCTGGCTCTTTCCCACAGCCGTGGTGAAGAACCCACCCAACAACCTGTGGATCATCGCCGCAGTGCTGGCGCCCATCGCTGTGGTCACCGTCATCATCATCATCATCACTGCCGTGCTCTGCAGGAAGAACAAGAATGACTTCAAGCCAGACACCATGATAAACCTGCCTCAGAGGGCAAAGGTACACGGAAGCGGTGGGTGGAGGGACAGGGGTCTGCCTGCCTCTCCAGCTGGACTTTTGAGGCCACTGCAGGTGCCTTCAGAAACATCGGTGCAAGTTCTTGTTCTGAAGAAACCCTTTAGTTTATGATCAGGATGTGATAGCTAATATACCTGACGCTCATTCTTTGCCATAGGTGCTTTCAAGTACTTTACATACGGTAACTCTCTAATCTTCACAACAGCCCTTTGGGGAAGGAGCATTATTTTAGATGAGGAAACTGAGGCACAGAAAACTAGGAGCTAGATAGACCTGAAGGGACCTTAGAGATAATTTAATAGGATTTCCTCCTTTTACACATGAAAAGTAACTCCTTCAGTGTTGGTAAGAAGTGTACACAGTATGTCGCAGAACTGGTGGTAGAACTAGGTCGGCAAAGGTCTGAATGTTTGTTCCCAAAGCTTATGTGTTGAAATCCTAACCCCCAATGTGATAGTATTTGGAGATGGGACCTTTGGGAGGTGATTAGGTCCTGAGGGTGGAGCTCTTGGGAGCAGGATTAGTGCTCTTATAAATGAGGCCCTAGAGAGCTTCCTTTCCTCTTCTGCCACGGGAGGACACAATAAGTCGGCAGTCTGCAGCCCGGAAGAGGGCCCTCGCCAGAATACAAACATGTTGACACCTTGATCTTGGACTTCCCAGCCTCTGGAACTGTGAGAAATAAATTTCTGTTGTTTATAAGCCACCCAGTCTGTGGTATTTTGTTATGGCAGCCAAAACAGACCAAGACTCTTGGCTCCTGATGCAAGGCTCTTTGGGGTGCATTAGACCCTCAAAGCTTTTCTTGTTGGAGTGACTTATCTGCAAAGGTTGCCTTGAAGGACAAGCTGCAGAGCTGTGGCTGGGTTCAGTGGCCCCCCCCCCCCCTGCCTGTCCTGGAGCCCCACCCTCCCTCTGTAGCCTCCACATCTCTGCACTGTCCGCCTCTGGTAACTGGGAGAGAAATGGATGGAGGGAATTCTGAAGGCTGATTTTCTAGTCATACAGCTCCCTTCATGATATTCCCCAAGGGAAATATGCTAACTGAATAACCCGGTGTTTAAATAATGCCTTACGATTTGCTGGGCTCTCCTAGGTCTGTCACCTCCTTTGTTCATCACCGCAGCCCTGCGAGGCTGGTTGTGGTCAGGGCAAGTTTTATCATCTTCATTTTACTGCCAAGAAACCCACGGGAAAGACTTCGGGACTTTTCCAAAGTCACACAACTAGCAGCAGAGGGTGACTGAGACCCACATCTATGTCTTTTCTATATCGTACACCTACCTGAACCCTGAAATTCGGCAGGTAGAATCCTCTTTCTGCCCTGAACTTCCAAGCTTTGTCTACCTGTGCAAGAATGAAACAGTGAATTACTTCTCACACTTCATACGTGTTGGAATATATGTCAGCCATGGAGATTGTCCTTGCCGGGGTCACCTTAGTCCTTTCTGGATGGTCACACCTTGCTTCAGCAAAAGAAATAAAGGTTTTTTTTTTTTTTTTTTTTTCCCCAGCTGCTTCCTCTTTCTCACATACTATCTGTATGGCTTCAGGAAAGTCACTTATTCACTTCGTGCCTCAATTTTCCCATCTGTAAAATGGGGGTGATAACAGTATTTGTGTATAGGTCATGAGGATTAAATGAATTAATATATGTAAATTGCTTTGAGCTGTGCCTGGTACATAATAAATCCTACAACTTAGCTTTTATTGTTATAAATACTTTTTCTTAAAAAGTATTTGTAATGTGTCTGCCTTTGAAATTATTGGAGATTATTTTGTTTTGATAATTTTACACTCATTGAAATAACTATAGATACTTCATGGTGTTGTATTACTGGGGTTGGGAGTCACTAGTGTGTGTCCAATGAACAATTAATTAATCTCAGGTAATTTTCAAGTTGAAGGTTGAAAGGCCTCTACCCTAAACGTCAGAAGAGTGAGAGACTAGTGTTGAGTCTTTCACCACTTAGCTATGTGATCTTGGGCAAATCACTGAACCTCTCTCAGCTTTTGTTTTCTTCCTTTTTTTGTGGCTGGCCGGTATGGGGATCTAAACCTTTGACCTTGGTGTTGTAATACTGTGCTCTAACCAACTGAACTAACCGGCAGCCCTAGTTTTTATTTTCATATCTGTAAAATGAAGACTGTGAGGTTTGTCCTGTTTACCTCATGAGTTTGTTGTGGGAATGAAATGAAGTATCTGTGTTTCACATGCCATAAGTACCAAACATACGCAGGATTGTTGTGATTAGCCTAATAACAAGGGCCACCTATTAAGCCTGTCTGCACACCCATCACCCAGTCACCTGAAGTATCCAGTGAATGACTTCTACCCAGGTGAAGGTTTAGGGGTCAGATCCAGAGAGAGTGGGTAGAGAGGGAGAGATAGGACCAGAGCCAGCTTATCCCTGTCACTAGGTTTTTGGGAAGCCTTAACTGCTGCTGGGGACTCTATATTCCTTACATACAGGCCAAGAGTCAGCACAGAAGCTGGGCCAAATATGGTAGGAGATGGCCAACCAAGATGGCAGGCTGCAGAAAGAGAGGAGAGGCCTTGGGGAGAGTCAACCAGCAGGGGTTAAATGTTTGGCTCTGGGCCACATAGGTCCCAATGCTGGCCCCATCACAGACCAGCTGTGTGAGCCTGGGTAAGTTGCTTAACTTCCCTAAACCTCAGTTTCCCCATCTGTAAAATGGGGACTCAATAATATCTACCCCCTTGAACTATAGAGAGGCTGCAATGACATAATTCACATAATGTGCTCAGTGCTATGCTAGTAATATTGAATGAGGCCATAATTGTGAGCTCCTTGAGGGAGGGGGACCAGTTATGACTCATCTTTATGTCCCCAGCACCAAGCACAGTCCCTGGCACAAGCCAGTGTTGTTAGAACAAAACTGAATAAGATCATCGGGGTTGGGGGTGCAGCAGGAAAGGGGTTAATAGGAGATGAGGCTGGGCAGATGGGTTAAGCTGGAATGTGGAGGGTTTGGGTGCTGAGTCACATTTTTAATAAGGGAGTGACATGACTAGATGTGGTTTTAAGGGAGATAACTTTGGAGATTTGTCAAGAGTGGACCTGGAAAGGAGCCAAATGGAAGAAACAGACCAAGGTAGGAGACAGTGAGACAATGGACTTGGGGAGAAAAAGGCAGCTTCCAGAAACATTTCAGAAGTTGGATCCAAATGGTGACCCTTTGGTTGTGGGAGGAGTAGGTAATTCAGTATTCTAGGGGCATTATCAAGTCATCCGAAGGCTCCGTTCTGTTTCATGTAGCACCAAGGAAGGGAAGGGAAAAGAACAGACACAGTCTTCCTTTAGCAAACTCTATGTCAGAATCTCAGTCCCAGGTCCTGGTGTCAGAATGTCACTGCTCACCATGTGGGTCAGAGTGTGTGTTTCAGAGAAGGAGGGGGCGACCACGCTTCCCAAAGTGAGTTTCCCAGAGAATTGCGGGAACTGTCCTTGGCAAAGCTACAGGAAACCTCAAATAAAGAAGCTTTGATGGATCTAGCAATAAAACCCCAACCTGTTCTGAGACATAGTAGTAATACTTGACAGGTTGTGTAAGACTGGCCCAAAAGCGCAAATCTTACTTGCTGGGAAGGCTCATCTTGCAAAGACCAGGAGACAGAATTTGATGCAATAACGCAAGAGGTTTTTATTTTCAGCATGCTGAAGGTTGCCCCGTTTTCAGGACAGAAGCGGCCCTGAGCTCTTAACTCAAGCATCTTTTATACAGTTTGGTAGCCAGGCTTTGGTAACAGGGTGGGTTGTACGCCGTTTATTGGCCACTTTAAGTAATTTTAAAAACCATTGGGCTTTTAGCTTTTGGCGGGCAAAGGAAGGACTGAGGTATTGACCAACGGTCCCCCCCCCCCCCCCTTTCCTCCCTTGGTGTCCAAAGATAAGGTAATCAGGTGAGCATACTCCCTTCCTGGAACAGGGTGAACTTTGGGCTCTTTGGAAAGTCCCTTCCCCCTGGCAGCGGAAAGTCCTAATCTTCTGGCGATGGAAGGTCTTAAGCACCTGGTAATGGAAGGTCCTAAGTATCTGGTATTGTTTACCAAAAAGGTTGGGGGTTATCTCTACCTCCACAGTTGGACTACAGTTCTAGATGGTGGATTGTTAAATCTGGCTGAAGCCTTCCTGTTGTATTGCTTAGCTGAGTCAGCTGCTGAAGGAAGAGCTTCTCATCATACCAAGTTCTGCTAGACTCTAAATGATGGGTTGAGTTTCATCCCCAAATTTCCTTAAAGAGAATCACTGATGTCTATTTCACCTGGACTGTGGTTTAGTAAAAGGCAAACAGTAATAATTAATATTGATTGAACACTTACTATATGCCAGGCACTTAGCTAAATGCTGAACTTGAATTGCTTATTTAATTCTTATGACAACGTGCATACACATTTTATCCTGTTTACCCTATTATTGTCTCCATTTTACAGATGAAGAAACCAACATGCAGAGAATTTCAGTAATGTACCCAAGGTCCACAGCTAATAAGTGGTAGAGTCAGAATTTGACTCTACCAGGCAATCTGTTTTTGGAGCTACCACTCTGAACTACCACCCTGTCCTGCCTCAAATCTGTATTGTGTTGCTTTGGGATGTAAAGCAGAATAGAGATACTTCCAGGAATTGTTTAAACAATGCCTCTTTGTTTTTTATTACCCCACTAATAGATGTCTGTTAGATTTTGCTCACAGCTGCCTTATTCACTTGGGATTTCAGACACTGCAATAAAAAGCCTTGCTAATTTCCTGGGAATGAATTATAGGAGAACCGGCCTGCATAAAGGAGAAGTCTGGATTAAAGAGCAATTCCATAAATTCTATTTCATTATTAATGATTGTACTTCACATGTGGTAGCAAATTTCCCTTTGTTTTCAGGTCTGTGATCCACTTTAATACTCAAGGGTAGTAGAAGTAAAGCAGATAAGTTTATCTTTATTTCTCAGATGAAAACATTGAGGTTCAGAGTTCAAGTGACTTGGCAAAGTCACACACGTGCTATTATATATAAAGCTACATGAGAGTGGAGTTAAAGGGTCACCAAATAGTTCTAGTCAGGAGGTGATACGGGACCTGTTTAATGTTTTATGTAAGAGTTGTTTCTAATTAACAGTATCCATTGACTCAAAATTAGTGGTCTAAAATCCCTGAAAGAATCTTGTTCTCCCACACCTATTTGCATCTTGTTTACAATCTTCATTTTTCTGAGCAAGTCTTATCTGTAGGTGTCCTGTAGCTAGGTGGAATGAACACAATTCTGATTTTGAAGAGACAGAAATAATGATGGGGATTTGAGCTAACTCTTGTTCATCAAAAAGCTGAGTTTGGTCCCATCATGTGGACTTCGTGGCCTTTCTTCTTGTAAAGCTGACATTAGAGTCACACTTCTCTAGAAGTACCGATATGATGCAAATCTTTTTCCTCTTTGCAGCCTGTGCAAGGCTTTGATTATGCCAAGCAACACCTGGGCCAGCAGGGCGCGGATGAGGAGGTCATCCCTGTGACTCAGGAGACAGTAGTCCTCCCGCTGCCTGTTAGAGATGCTCCTCAGGAAAGGGACATTGCTCAGGACGGAAGCACCATCAAGACCGTCAAGTCCACCGAAACCAGAAAGAGGTAGGCACGGGGCCAACTTCTGCCTCTCCGAGTCAGCAAGAGAAATAATTGATGGTGAGAGCAGCTGAAGCCCTCAAGTTAATTCCATTGTTCTCTAAACATTCCCCTCCATGCTCGTTTCGAATATTTGAAAAGGAGACTAAGGGAGATGACAGGAATCACAATACCTGCTCCATGTGAGCCACTTTGCAAGGTTTTATGTGGCTAATCAACCACAGCAGGAGCGATTGAGCTCTTATACTTATTTACTATAACAAATTTAGCACTGATGTCGCACTTATCTTAAAAGTAGTGCCTTTGATACAGTATAGGTGTGTGTTTTATCTGTCCGTTTCTCAGTAGAGTTTCTGATTTCAGTCAAAGCCATTTATTGAGTTTTTACTATGTACAGAGCATTTTGACAGCCTTTACGAGAACTATGAAAATATATCAGATTGATTCCTGACCCCAAGGATCTCAGGTGGAGGAGACAGAGAGATAAATAGCTGGAACACTGAGATTGATGTGTGGTGCCCACAGTGGAGTCTCAGTAAAGTGCTGTGGAAAAAGAGCGAAGGAAGAACTTAATTCTGACCAGGAAAAGCATTGTGGAGAAGGGCATGTTTTAGCTGAGCCATAAAGTGTGGGATGTGAATAGGTGGAAAGAGATAAAGGCATCCAGTCTGAAAGAGCAGGGAGAGAAGAGGGACAGGTATGTTCTCTTCATGGTGAGTGTCTCTGGAGTTCAGAGTTCACAGTGGTTGGGATGTAGTGGAGGATAAAACCAGAAGGTAGATTAAAATTGTGGAAGGTCTTGACTGGAAGGCCAAGTCATCTGACCTTTATTCTCTAGGCAATGGGAGGCCACTGCAAGTTCTTTAGGAAGATGGTGATGCCCAGCTTGTATTTTAGAAGAACTACTCTGATGGCAATATGGATAGTAGATGGGAGAGGTTGGGTCAGAGGCCAAGAGACTCATCATGAGGACTTTGCAATAGCCTCATGGAGAGGTAATGAATCCCATGGCTGGCTAAAGCAGCACTCTTGGCCACCCCCTTCTCCCTTGCCTGACACCACATGGAGGTTGGAAAAGCGCCATCCTCCCTGCCTCTTTCCTTCTTTCCCTTCCTTTACCAGGCACTGGAGATACTGCACTGAACGAGACAAAGCTCCTGCTCTCAGGGAACTTATAATCTGGTGGGGAAAGGTAGACAATAAGCAAATAGAGAAACAGAGAAATAGATAAGATCTATTTTTAGATCAGGAGGTGATAAGTACGAAAAAGAAAACTAAAGCACAGTAAAAGGATAGAGATGGAGTGGTGCTGTTTTAGACAGGAAGCCAGGGAAGACCTCTCTGATGAAGTGACTCGAGAAAGACCTGATTGAAATGAGGTGTAAGCCATGAGGCTGTCAGCAGGAAGAATGTTCCAAGCAGATGAACAGTATGTGCAAAGCCCAGAGGAGGGAACTTCTTGATGTGCTTAAAGAAGTCCAAGGAGGTTCACATGAGCTAGGGAGGAAGTGGTAGCCGATGAGTCAGAGAACTTGCCTGAGGTTGATCGTATCAGGTTTTACAGACCAAAGTCAGGTCTTGGAATTTTACTGTGAGTATGTATTCATTAGAGGGTTTTGAGAAGAGCAAGAAATAATATGACTTTCAGTTTTAAAGGCTCACTCTGGCTGTTGCAGGGAAGCAGAGTAAAAGCAGGGATACCCATTAGAGGCCACTGCAGTAATCCAGGTGAGAGGCGGTGGTGTAGACCATGGTATGGTGGTGTGAGAAGTGGTTGGATTTTAGAGATATTTTGAAGGAAGAGCTGATAAGATTTCCTGCAGATTGTTGTGGGATATGAAAATAGAAAGGAGTGAATTTGCCATTTATTGTGTTGGGGATGACTGGCACGGAAGTTTGCAGGGGATGATTAAGAGTTCGAATGTGAGCATGTTAAGTTCGAGATGCTTATTAGATGCTTATTATTAGATACGTAAGTGGGGATGTTGAGGACTCATTACCATATGAGTCTGGAGTTCAGAGGAGAAGTTCATAGTAGAAATATAAGTGTCAGACTTATCAGTGTTTAGTGATTCTATGAGACTGGAAGGGATTGCTTAGGAGAGTATAAATAGAGAAGAGAAGAAATCCAAGAACTGAACTTTGGGACATTGCCATGATGAAGTTTAGGAGAAGAGGAAGAATCAGCAAGGAAACTGAAAAGTGTCAGGAAGAAAGGATAGTAGAAATATAAGTGTCAGACTTATCAGTGTTTAGTGATTCTATGAGACTGGAAGGGATTGCTTAGGAGAGTATAAATAGAGAAGAGAAGAGATCCAAGAACTGAACTTTGGGACATTGCTGTGATGAAGTTTAGGAGAAGAGGAAGAATCAGCAAGGAAACTGAAAAGTGTCAGGAAGAAAGGCATGAAAAGAGCAGAGAGATTGGAATCCAAGAAGCCAAGAGAAGGAAGTAGTTTGAGAAGGAAGGAGGGATCACCTGTGTCAATACACAAATGTTGTACTGTAATCAAGCAACAAGGCTATGTGTTTTCTTCCAGGAGCTCGAATGGGAGGCTGAATTCCAGCTTGTGCAGGAAAAACGTTAGGGCATATGGATTAGTTATCCATTGCTCCATAACAAACCACTCCAAAGCTTAGTAGCTTAAAACAACAACATTTCTTCAGCTCATGATTTTGCTGGGTCAGCAGTTTGGGCTGAGCTCAGCCAGGTGGTTCTTCTGGTCTGAGCTAGGCGTGGCTGATCTTAGTGGGGCTTACTCATGCATCTCCAGTCAGCTGATAGAACAGCTGGGCTAACTTCTGGATGATAGCCTTGTCTAGCGTGGCCCAGGTAACTGGGGCCTCTCCCCACATGGTCTCTCATCCTCTAGCAGGCTAGCTTTGGCTTTCTCACAAGGCAGTTCCAGGGTTCCAAGGGCAGGAAGAAAAACAGCCCCAAAGTGCAAGCATTTCTCAAGTCTCTTCTTGTGTCATGTTTGCTACTATCCTACTGGTCAAAGCTAGTGACAGGGTCAAGTTCAGAGGCAGTGTGCGAGAGGACTGCCTAAGGGTTGGTTACAAAGAAGTATGAATAAATTGGCACCATTACTGCCGTGGTCTACCCTAGCATGAAATGTACAAAACCAGATGAGTTATCTGAATTTACTTGTTAAGTAGAATTACCTAGAGCAATTATTCTCATTATGTTCTTTGCCAGATACAACAAAGGCATATTAACAACTTATCACCTATTTAGAAGATACTGAAAATAAATAAATAGAATTACTAAAATTAGAATATTAGCATAGCACCTCCAAGAAGAATAAAAAAATTTTTCTACACATTCTAGTTGAGTAATTTAAATTGTACAAAAATTTCTTTTGCAAAATTGTTTTTTAGAACAAACGTTTCTTCTTAGATTAGCAAGGATTCTACTCTTGATAATCAAATTCAATTACTTCCAAGTTTTTATTAAGAAATATTAGCCTATGAAACACATACAGAAAAGACAATGTCTGTATTGCTGAATGATTTCTACATTTGCTTCATAATTTTACCATAAAAATATAATTTTACTAAGTGCTGGCTATCTCATTGCCCAAGTTGTAGAAGAAACCTCACCTCTGTTCAAGTCCAGCTGACCATGGGAGTCTCTGAGCATTTGGGAGATTTTAAGACATCAAACCCAAGCGCAAACTCATGATAAATATTATTTTTCGGGCTTCCCCATTTTGCCACATTAGTTTCCTCATTCCTCCTAAATAAGTACTCCCTGACCTTTCAGACTAGGTCTGTTAGATTATCCAAAAAGTTTCACAAGTGAAAAATAGGGGAAACCAGTGATTTGACAGTTACTAAGATACCTCACTTTTTAAAAATTATTTTTAGACAGAAATCTGAGGATTCAGTCACTTCCAGATAGCCAGATGGGTCTCATGGGTCCTTTTCTTCCAGTCTAGGGTCTTGGTGATACTATTTTGTTGGTCTGTGACTGGGA